>NC_135450.1:3159914-3389914 GCF_051991255.1 Vanacampus margaritifer
CTTTTCATGGATGAACTGGTGTGAACTGCAACATTAACTACTTTGCTCCCCAAAAATGTATAAATACGTTTATTTTAAATATTACCATGATCCCAAAGATGTAATTAGACGGTTTTTTTTAAGTGTTTTTTTTATGCTAGAGCATACAGAAGGCTTTGATGCAGCCTCTGAACTGTAGAGAATGCTTGAAGCAATGGTAGTTATTAAAAAAACGGCCAGCGGGAGGCAGCAGAGTATAAGAGATCAACCAGGGCCATGTTGCAGATTTGTGAATAATGAAACTTAGATATATTGTAATGCTTATTGCTATAAAACAGAAACAGATAGAAATATTGTTTTTTTCCTAATGAAAGAAAATACTCTAATCTTTCTTTTGGTACATTCCATGTTTATAGCAATAGAACAGAATATTCTGTGGGCCTTGCAAAATCAGTCAAAATCTAAAACAGCCAGCAGCAAAGGGGGTTGCTGTAGTGAATTGAAAATGGCTGGGAGTGAATGAGTTGCTTCTGTACAAGAATTGCACTTGTCACAACATCACCATCAACATTTGAAAGATGATTGCACTTTTGAACGTTTCACTATGTCCACTTATTGGTGACGTGCTAAATGTGAAAGATGTACGTGTGGTACAGATTTCTATCATCCATTTAAAAGTCCTGTGGCCACCTTAACTTATGATAGAAGTAGCTAGAAAAAGAAAAGGCACAACATCACTCCTCCATCCATCTCTAGGCATGACCAATCGATCCAAGAATAGCCTAACTTTATATCAATGTAATCGTTGGGTTGAGTGTGAATTGATTAGTCATGCTTGGAGAGTGAAATGCTTGGACATAATGCTGGGAAAAAAAGTCAACCACAAAAATATGTCAAGTGTCGACACAAAATGTTATAATAATAAAATATAATAATACATTTATATAATAATTAATAATGTAGCAATAGAGCTAATACTCACCAAATGTCAAAATAACAATATTACCTCTATAGAGTTACATTTACGATGTACATTTTTATGTAATGCTACGGATCATATATGATGGCACAGGAAGAAGTACTTCCCATACCCAAATACTGCATAACTCCTAGTTATGCCTCTCTTGCATGGCGCTGGAGTGGGGTGAGATGGCTTGACTCCGAATGTTAAAATGCTACTTAGACAAATTGCTTAGTTTTATTGCAATATCGAAACAAGATTGGAGAGGTAAAATATGTAAAATAGTGTTCATATTTCCTAAATATATATATATATATATATATAAATATTTAGCCATTAACAGAACTGTTTTAGTCTTGGTAAAGAAAGACGTTAAATCTTTTTGTTTTCTGTATTTATAGTTAATATATATATTTTTTTATTGTATTTGATATCATGTGACAACTCGATTATTTACTTGAATTTTCTAAGGAAAATATTGCTTACAACTCTGCATAGTATGTTATTAACATAACAATAAATCTTCAATCCAATCATCTGCTAAATCTTGCCCCATGCAGTGTAGGAGACAGTACAGAAAGGGTCCAGAAAGCCTCATGTTCAGTGAGAATGATTGTCTATTTAATCCACTCCTCAGCAGCAGCCTCTTGCTGAGGGCGGCTTGCCCTCAGCTGTCAATCAAATCACATCCACCAGAATTTGTGTGAAGGCAAGCTAAACGCTCTTGATGTAATTAGTAAGCTAGCATGAACAATGCAGGGCAGCTAAGCTACTAAAAACACAGGCAGATGATAGAATTCCTACTTAATAGCACCGCAGTGTACAGAGTTGTGCTAAATCCTTGTAAAAGATGTAGCCAGCAGTTGTAATCTTTGTTAAATGTAGCTATCATTAAAATGGCAAGTTCCCTACTCAACCCAAAGAAACTAGCCCTGAAATGAGCCATAAATTAGTGGGTTTTAGGTTAAACTATACAAGGCAATGGTATGGTAGTGTCGTATAGCGTTAACAGTCAAACAGTTAGCTAGGTACTAGCTAAGGTAGGTAGCTGTCTTGGGCCAGCTGGCCTTAATAAGAACAGAACAGCTCCATGAGAGAGCCCTGAAAGGCAACACTAGTCTATAAAGCTTCAGGTCATGAAAGAGTTCTGACCTAGTCTGTAAAGTCTAAAAGTAAAGCTTTCAAATTTGTAATTCAACACATTTTTTTAGGGTTTTCGAGACCAAATGTAACCTTTTTCTGGAAAGGTGTGCTGGTATTCTGTATTTAGCATCTGCACAGAATTTTTTTTAGTTTTGGTGTTCCAGCCTGGATTTCCTATTTTGAGTAGTTTGCATCTTGAAATGTGGAGAACATGGACATCACCATTTGTCAGTAAAAAAAAAAAAAGAAGTAAAAATGTGAATCGCAGGAGCAAAAAAGGTTGGGCGTAGTTGTGTTTTTTTGTTTTATTTTCTATACCCATACAGAGGAAGCATATGTTAAAATAATTAGTAAAAGGTAAGGCATCTTTGCCAACTACTGGCCTTGCTGCATTGTCCAACATTTTTGTCTCTTGTCTTTTTATTTTATATTTGGATGAATTCATTTTTTTGCAAGTCTTAATGGGGATCATTTTGACAACTTTGGCAGGGGTATGCTACAGCTTTACTGTAAACTTGAACATTACATGGCGTAAAAACCAGATAGTTGAATCATTTTGAAAAATACTTGCATTTGAGAACAGATGTTTGTTGTTTTTAAATGTGATGTGTTGTGCCTGACTTGCTGCCCATTTTGCCTCAGTGGCATCTCAGTGCACTGTGGTTGTTCTCATTTTGTATGGATGCTGCTGTCTTTCCGGCCAGTGAATTAGCCCACCCATTTGTCCCCGTAGCTGAGCGACAGTAGCAGAATGACAGAGTCTGTTGTGTCTCGGCCAGTCATGTGACAACTCTGTGTGGCTGACTGACTTTCCCTTGCAGCCAGAGCGCTATTAGGCTTTATTAGCCAGGGAGCTGATGAATGGGTTCATTTCCCCCTCCTGGGGTCCTCTCCCAAAACTCGGAGCACACCCCTCTATGATGCTGTCGCCATCACCGCGTTAGCTAGCAAGAGAGATCAATGGAGAGGAAGTTAGAGTGCAGACAGCGACGTGAGTGGTGGCCAAATGGCAATTTTATGCTGGTAAAGAAGATGCAAATCACATGTTTCACTCACACTGAGGCCGGCACAAGTATTCAGGGACAGCGTTAGACACCAACCTGAAAAAAAGCTGCAAATCTAAAAGTAGTTTTTTTTCTTCCTGAGTAGTAGTCCACAATTGCTGTGCAAGAGTGAGAAAATCAATTTTCAAGGTTTTACTTGACACTGAAGTATTTCATTAGACTATTACTATTTGAAATGTTATAAGACAAAAGTGTGTCTTTATCTGTCTTTTTTTATTAGTATAAATTAAAAAAGAAATATAATATTCCAACTTTATTCTCATTTTAAAAAACAATTTCAAAGATAAAGTAGTTCGGACACAGTTTCTTCATCAATAGCAGATATTAACATATTCACCCTCACCCCCTTTAATATACAACAAACTATTTCTGTTGCTATATTCTTTTGCTGGTGAAAAAACAAAGCTTTTGCACTGAGGCTCTCACAAGTGCAGTCTCATTCCTGCCTCACGTTAGCAATGAGCAAAGCCACAGAGACAGATTAAATTAGTTTAGCAGACCTGAGCCTTAAAGTCAAATGAGGCGCTAATGGGCTCTGAGACATTTGGCAGCCGAGACAGCACGTCTGGTGTAAATAAAGGGCAGTTGCGGAGTGGCCATGCAGTTAACCTCTGCTAAATATCACATCCACTGTATAATTCTGCTGTCGACATAATCCACTAATGATGGAGATGTAAATTAGTTTCCGTGTACCGTGTCATAAATTCCCCTTATCGTTTAATTTCCCACTTCCTTCCGCTATTTATTTAGAAAATTATAACACAAATGTGCAAATGCAGACGCTGCTGCCTTTGCTCATTTATGTAGCCTTGAGTCAAAATTCTCCCTGCTGATGTTTTTTTATGCCATCTTTTTTACTGTTTACTGACCTTGATCTTTTTCATCACATAGTTTTAGCTCTTATCATTTTAATAAATATGTTAAAACGTAGAACACATTCATGGTACCGAAAACATAGACCTTGGTACCACCCAAAGCAATCCAGTACAATTCACCAATACCTACTTTTGACAGTGCATGGCACATTGACTTGATAGTCATGTATTATTAAATTGGACAATGAATAATTGAGGGTGTCTTTGTCCCTGCAGGGCCTCTGTTTTGGTGGTGAACAAGGCAATGTGGAGAAAATAAAGATCCTGATACGGAAAAAAACAGAGGTACAAATCTTCTCACTTCAGTGGGCTTGTCTTTTCTCACGCACATTTGTAAACTTGCACAGACACACCTGTGGAAGAAGTCATTGATGTGTCCTTGTTTGTAAAGAATTTCACTTCCTGTTTTTGCTTATGGCCGAAAGGCAAAAATATGCTCGCTTTGGAGCATTTGTGTACAAAGTACATGTTGGTTCCAAAATAGCAGTACGCACATTCCCTATGAGAAATTCACCCCAATGGTGTTTTATGGGCTTGAGGCTGTCAAGTTCATCCACACCATACTCATGGCTGGTACAATCCACTTTGCTGTTACCGTTTACCTGTACATAGATCTATTATTGTGTGTAAACACAAAAATGAGAGTTTAAACACTTAATTCTGTTTGTGCTACTGCGCATATTTCTTTGCCCATGAGTGATGTTATGTCAGTTTGTGCTAGCTTGTTATTTAGGCTAGCATACTAGGTAGGTATGCTATTAATGAGGCTCATGTGAATGTGGTCTGCTTGTGTTAATAAATTAACTACTTAAGTGAATCTATATACATGTATATATTTTTTTTTAATGTAACATGGGTTTCTTATTGTGTGCATGATCGATGCATGGCATTGGCGCTTCATTATACTCTCCATTTTAAGTGCTTTGCTGCCATCATGTGTCATGTATATGCACTTAGAAACCCGTTCTATTGCGGATTGGTGGCAGGGATCAATATTCACTCGTGTGAATGGCTGGGATTTACTGCATGGATTTGACAAAACTATTTTAAGATGGTAAAACCTATAGAGATCCGGACCTCACGTCCCTATTTCTCTGAACACGCCCCCCCGTGTCAGGAAAGTAGCGCCGCAGACTAGTGTTAATGGACTACAATGGCAAGGAGGGCTAAAATTAGCGTTTATTCATCAACTTTTCGCCCAAGAGCATTGACATTCACTTTGATGAAAAGGACATGATATACAGGTTGGATTGCCGATGAAGTGTCAGCTAGTGCTTTTTTTTTTCTCAACTCGGTGATGCTACTACTATACACTTGTTATTTAGGCTAGCATACTAGCTAGGTATGCTATTAATGAGGCTCATGTGAATGTTTCAAGGCTTAACAAGTTTGTACAAACCAGATTGATTTCCTGTTAATGTGTGGTCAAAATACCATTGTAGTTAGCAGTTTCACGCAAGTCTTGCAGTGTTATTTAGGTATGTTAGCAACTTAGCAGCAGCTAATTGGGCTGCGGCCGCCGTCATTTATGCCATAAAAAGTCTTCTTTATGGTGTTGGTCAGTTATTAAATTCAACTGTGTAATATCTATTAAACCGTAGCTGCATAAACAAACGAAACATTTTTCGTATAGTAACAGTTAGCATCTGCTGATTCAGCCACCATGTACAAAGTGCCCGATCACGTCTTTTGCCTTCATTGAATAACTTTGCAATCGAGCTACATCTACACGACTTTTTCAGTAATTGACTCAACTGATATGAAGTGATTGCTGCACAAGCAATGAGGAGGATTCCAAATCCTCCGTCTTGTTGTTCACCCTTTTATGGCTACGCATTGATTCCTCTTTTGGTAGCCTGGAGAATGCACAATCCTTTTTTGCCTCATCTTAATGTGGCAGCAGGTCCACAACCGCTGTTAATCATTGTTAAAGTGTGACGTTTGCCGTTTACTCAAAGTGGCAGACGCCCAGTTTGGGACGTTTGACGTCAATGTCCAGATCTCTATGGACCTCTTATTTATAGATTGACTAATGAAGTATTCCTCAATACTTAATCAAGTAAGTAATTAAGTTACCTTGTTATACAAGATGCTGTACATTTTTTTGTTGGATTGACTTTTGTTTTTACTAAACTACAGGGGTGTCAGACTCATTTTTGTCACGTCATGTTTTTATTCGGAGGGCTATTATGAACTTTACTGTGAAACCTACAGTAAATGTATAATCGCCTAATATTAATCACAACAAATTGACGGATAACTAGTTTTGAACTATTATAGTATTCCTTTTATTTTAAAAGGTGAATTACTAACTAAAAAATGTTGACAATATTTCTAAGTCATAAGTGAAGACAAGTTGCAATTTATCTTAGCAAGAAACATGAAGTCGTCGATCATGAGTTGCTTTTTTGGGCCACATAAAATGATGTGGCGGGCCAAATCTGGTCCCTGGGCTTTGGGTTTGGCACCTACAGCATGCTGTATTTACAACAGATTTTTTTTTATTATTACTTGATTTGTTCTAATTTGTCAACTTTGCCTTCATTCTTTTCTTCTATATCCTTTTTAAGTCTTCACTGCCACTGACGTTAAATGACGTCAAGTAAAAACCTACGGAGGGCTGCGAATGACGTTAAATGACGTCATCCAATTTTTATTTTTTTTTATTTTTGAAAGGGTCCAGGCAAGCCTTCCGGAGCTGTGATGAAAGTTTCCAGCCGGTCTGTTGTGCCTAATGACTATTTTTGGCCCCTAGAGGGCAGCGATGACTCTCTTTTGACAAGATCGGGTAGGCGTCAGTAGAGGCGGAGCTAGAGCGTCGAGCAGGAGATGAGAATGAAAGACAAAGGAAAAATGGCGACCGGTTGCGAGCAGCTCATGCCCGAGCCGTTTTTTTCAAAGACCAAAAGCATCGACCAACGCTAAAGAGCACATTGATGACGACGATGATCATCATCGATGATGATGATGGTGAATCCGAGGTTGGAAAGCATTGACGCGGCAGTAGGAGACGTGGGGGGGAAGCTAGATGGCTGAGGAGGAAACGGACAAGGCGCCCGTTTGCAAGCAGCTCTACACTTACAAGATGAAAGGCATCGACCAACGCTAAAAGAGCACATTGATGACGACGATGATCATCATCGATGATGATGATGGTGAATCCGAGGTTGACGGTGAAGTTGCAAGAGTTGACGCGGCGGCTATGACGACGTCATAAACGCGCAGCACAACCGAGCACGTTCAGGCGGACGTTCAATCGGACGACGGAGAGTGCCCCGAGTCCAATGCATATTCATCGGAGGAGTGTGTACAGTCTGCTACTTGCTATTTATTCCCCGGAAAAAAGGCCGTCAAGAAAGTGTAACGTTTGCACGCGAAACGGACCAATGCGAAAGTGAAAGTAAACTGTTGTGCGAGTCCTGGCGTCTCCTTGCATGCAGGTGAGCGTTACAAAAAGAAAAACTGTATTTGAAACATCCACATAATTGTAAGTAGTACCACAGTTGCACACATTTGTAAATAGTTTGCGAAATTGTTTTGTCAAATTGTTACACTGTTGAATGGAAATAAACGTATTTTGCAAACTAAAAACACTTTTTCATTGTTGGTGAAAGCGTTTTACAGAAGTAAAGCACTATTTAGGTGTTTGTGGCATCATTCATGGACAAAAAGAAGTGTACAATTCACTAGAGTGCATGAAATAACATCGTTTCACAAAAAGCTCTTTTTCTCCGTTTTTTGTTTCAAAACAGAGAATTTCGGTGAAAGTAACCATTTTCTGTTGTTGATTACTGAAGAACGGAATAAGGCAGAAACAAACTTTTTCTGATGAAAGATGAGAGTCCAATCTTTCATTTGGTAGTATGTATGTTTCCATAGTCCAAACACAACATTTTCTGTGGACCTTGAAAGATCAGTCAAAATGCTTAAATCGGCTGGCACTGGGGACAACCCGTTTCTGAAAACGTCTGGCAGTGAAAGAGTTAATGATAGTCATATAAAATCACATTTTCTTGATTTTTCTAACTGCAAAAATGACATGCGCAAACTCATCCACATGGTAGCAGATTATGAACTAAAATGCTCTTCTTCAATCTTCAAACAGTGTACAACCTGACCTTAAAGTAGTTCAACTTCTTCCATCTTTAATCCGCAGTGCAGCAGTTAGGTCAGCCCATAAATTGCAGCAGAGGTACCGTGAGGTCAGCCAGTGCACGATGTGAAATCCTTTCCTTAGCCTTAACTCCACTGCCGTATACCCTCCATGATGATGTTCCTCTGTTCTATGCAACTGACAGTATACAGCAAAAAAATGCTGCAGATCAAAGGTGGTACGTTTTTTTTTTTTTTACACTGTAATCAGGGGCATTTCTAATTTCTCTCAATTAGCTGTTGTGACTTTTGGCTTGTCCCATAAGAGGTCACGAGTGCTTGATTTGTTTGGCACCGTTTTTACACTGGCTGCTTTTATTGAATAACCCATCCTTTTTTCTGTTCTTATTGAGACCGGCAGTAACTTGGCATTGACCGGCAATCTAACCTGTCCTGTTTACATGATAGGCAGTAGATTGTATCACTACTGACTACACTACAGTGCAAACGCTGTCACAAAACAAGAACTTATACTTAGATATTCTCGTATAAAACTTTGTCAAATTTACTGTAAGAATGAAATTGACACATTTCCTTCATAGGCAGCCATCCATTTGGTTGTCATGATCCATGCTGTTTAGCTTTGTATTTGGTTTTGTATCATGTTATGGCTTGCGGTTCGTGCCTCGTTGGACCTTGAATGACATGACGTGAAATTAGCATTTGCTAGTGTCGCAAACTTTCTCCCCTCAGTGTGATACGGCCTAGGGGTTGTATCTCAATGAGTGGCAAAAACTTGCGAGGGTGTGCATATGTAGCTGTCTTGTTGAAAGGAAATTTGTTCAGGTTCAAAATTTTCTTACGACAAAAAAGGACCGTTTAGCAAATGTTTGTAAACTTGATTGACCCCTGACGTGAAATCAACATCACAAATATAAACAGCCCCTCAGTAAGAAACATGCTTTACGTATTCATTTTTTTTTGTCATAGATAAATGCTTCAAAAGAATGATTTAATAGGCTTAGCCTACTGTACCTTGGATCATAGCACTGGGTAAAAGCAACTGTAGGCACATTATAGATCCTTAAATGCGAAGGTGAAGGTTTTAAATTAATAACCTGAATCATTTAAGGCAAACTTGGATGCAGTCTGTGGAAAGTAGTTGATGTTTTGTCATTACAAGCCTTCATCTTCAATGGTGAGTGGTCTGTAAACCAACATAAAGTTTACACAGGTGGCAGATGTTGACAATTAGAGAACACTAATCCGCACGTTTTGGGAAGACCTTCTGGTCTTTTCATTATGAAAACAATCGACTCTGCTGTAAATTAATTGTCTATTTTTTTGTCTTGCACATGCCTGCCTGCAGCAGAGTGCATTCAGCTTCTAAATGTGTTAAATCCTGAAGCACTGGAATTTTGTCACAGGTGATGAAAAGGATGTTTTGCACATGCAGTCTGTTATTTAGTTACAATGACCTGACGTGTGACAATGGAAATAAAACATACAGTACACACATGTAAGAAACATCGTTTTAACAGTCTTTTATGCACTGATACAAAGAAACTTTATTTGTACGTACAGTGCTATGCATTAGATTGTTCAATTCCGTACTGACCATATGTAACTTGAATATTATGAAAGGTTACCCAAGGCTGAACTGTAAACAAAAAATAATAATCATAGAGTGCTGTATGTGTGTTAAATTGTGTTTCATGACGGACAAATAAAGATGGCATAATTTTGGAGGGTGGACCATTCCATTGATTCCACCGTGACTGAAACGGTGAAAATAATACCCTCTACCTCAACCTGTATTATTTTTAGGTTAATTAAAGTTGAAGTCAACCCCCCCAAAATTCTTGACAGCTGCCCCACTAGTCTAAATACGGTATTCTGGTTATTATTGCGTTAGTTTAATAGGAGTTAAGCAGCAAAATCCAGCAGTTTTTATCAATATCAGAAGGCGGCCATTTTGCCACTTGCTGTCGAGTGAAACTGACACCACAGTTGCTCAGGGCTCAGGTAACAACCAATCACAGCTCAGCGTCACAAAATAGGTGAGCTGTGATTGGTCATTGCCTGAGCCCTGATCGACTGTGATGTCATCTTTAGTCGACAGCAAGTCTGAGATGGATAATAATGGCTGGATTTTGCTTCATAACTAATATTCCACAAATATAATATTAATCAGAATGTCGTGATTAGACTAGTGAGGTCACATATAACATATTGTCAAGAAATGTTTAAGGTTGACTTCCCCATTAAAGACTTTAAATTGTCTTTTGTGTGAATGTGCGTGTGATTGGTTGACATGTACCCTGTGATTGACTGACTTGTGACTTCATGGGTCTGCCCCGCCTCTCACCCAAAGTCAGGTCCAACACATGTGCGACCCTAAAGAGGATATGCGGTATAGAAAATTGAAGGATGGATGGATGGATAAATGAAATGTATTAACTCTTTGACTGCCAGACGTTTTCAGAAAAGGGATGCCGCCAGTGGCAGCCGATTTAAGCATTTTGACTGATCTTTCAAGGTTCACAGAAAATGTTGTGTTTGGACTATGGAAACACACATACTACCAAATGAAAGATTGAACTCTCATCTTTCATCAGAAAAAAGTTTGTTTCTACCCTATTCCGTTTTCAGTAATCAACAATAGAAAATGGTTAGTTTCACCGAAAATGCTCTGTTTTGAAACAAAAAACGGAGAAAACAATTCTTATTTCATGCACTCTAGTGAATTGTACACTTCTTTTTGTTCATGAATGATGCCACAAACACCTAAAACACTACCACCATCAATGAAAAAGTGTTTTTAGATTGCGAAATACGTTTATTTCCATTCAACAGTGTAACAATTTGACAAAACAATTTCGCAAACTATTTACAAATGTGTGCAACTGTGGTACTATTTACAATTATGTGGATGTTTCAAATACAGTTTTTCTTTTTGTAACACTGCCCTGCGTGCAAGGAGACGGAGCAGGATTTGCACAACAGATTCGTTTCACTGCGATTGCCCCTTTCGCGTGCAGACGTTACACTTTCTTGACGGCCTTTTTTTCCAGGGAATAGCAAGTAGCAGACTGTACCCACTCCTCCGATGAATATGCATTGGACTCGGGGTACTTTTCATCGTCCGATTGAACGTCCGCCTGTGCAGAAGTGCTCAGTTGTGCGCCGCGTTTTCCGGTGTTAGCATCGCTAGCCGGTGAGGCTTTATGACGTGGTCATAGCCGCCGCATCGCTTCCAACTTCGGCGTCAACGCTTCCAACTTCGGCGTCAACCTCGGAGCCACCATCATCATCATTGTCGTCATCATTTAGCATTGGTCGATGAGCTGCTTGCAAACGGGCGCCTTGTCCGTTTCCTCCTCAGCCATCTATCTCCGCCTCACGTCTTCTACTGCCGCGTCAACGCTTCCAACCTCGGAGTCACCATCATCATCATCGATGATGATCATCGTCGTCATCAATGTGCTCTTTAGCACTGGTCGATGCTTTTCGTCTTTGAAAAAAATGCTCAAGCGTGAGCTGCTTGCAACCGGTCGCCATTTTCGCTTCCCATCCCCAGCCATTGTCCCCTCTAGCTCCGCCTCACGTCTTCTACTGACGCCTACCCAATCTTGTCAAAAAAGAGTCATCGCTGCCATCTAGGGGCCAAAAATAGTCATTAGGCTAACTAGATCTGCTTTGAAACTTTCACCACAGCTGGCCAAGGCTTTCCTTCACCCGTTTCCCCCCCCAAAAAATTAAAAAAAATTGGAGAACGTCTTTTAACTCTTTTACTGCCAAAGACGTTAAATGACGTTCTGCAAAAACCTACGGAGGAGCGCCAAAGACGTTAAAAGACGTCCTCCCATTTTTTTTTTTTTTTTTTTGAAACGGGTGCTGGAAAGGCTTGCGGAGCTCTCCTGAAAGTTTTAAGCAGGTTTTTTGAGCCTAATGACTATTTTTGGCCCCTAGAGGGCAGCGATGACTCTCTTTTGACAAGATCGGGTGGGCGTCAGTAGAGGCGGAGCTAGAGCGTTGAGCAGGAGATCAGAATGGAAAACAAAGGAAAAATGGCGGCCGGTCGCGAGGAGCTAACGCCAGAGCCGTTTTTTTCAAAGACCAAAAGCATCGCTAAAAAAGCACATTGTTGATGACGATAATCATCATCGATGATGAAGATGATGGTGACTCCGTGGTTGGAAAGCATTGACGCGGCAGTAGAAGACGTTAGATGGAGCTAGATGGAGGAGGGAACGGGCAATGGCGAGCGTTTGCAAGCAGCTCTACACTTACAAGACAAAAGGCATCGACCAACGCTAAAATAGTACATTGATGACGATGATGATGAAGGTGAATCCGAGCTTGACGGCGAAATTGGAACCGCTGACGCGGCGGCTATGACGGTGTCGTAACGCGGAGCGCAACCGAGCACGCACAGGCGGACGTTCGATCGGACGACGGAGAGTGCCCAGAGTCCAATGCATATTCATCGGAGGAAGTGTGTACAGTCTGCTACTTGCTTTTTATTCCCCGGAAAAAAAGCCCGTCAAGAAAGTGTAACGTTTGCACGCAAAACGGACCAATGTGAAAGTGAAAGTAAACTGTGTGCGAGTCCTGGCGTCTCTTTGTACGCAGGAGAGCGTTACAAAAAGAAAAACTGTATTTGAAACATCCACATAATTGTAAGTAGTACCACAGTTGCACACATTTGTAAATAGTTTGCGAAATTGTTTTGTCAAATTGTTACACTGTTGAATGGAAATAAACGTATTTTGCAATCAAAAAACACTTTTTCATTGTTGGTGAAAGCGTTTTACAGAAGTAAAGCACTATTTAGGTGTTTGTGGCATCATTCATGGACAAAAATAAGTGTACAATTCACTAGAATGCATGAAATAACATCGTTTCACAAAAAGCTCTTTTTCTCCGTTTTTTGTTTCAAAAGAGAGAATTTCGGTGAAAGTAACCATTTTCTATTGTTGATTACTGAAGAACGGAATAAGGTAGAAACAAACTTTTTTTTTCTGATGAAAGCTGAGAGTCCAATCTTTCATTTGGTAGTATGTGTGTTTCCATAGTCCAAACACAACATTTTCTGTGGACCTTGAAAGATCACTCAAAATGCTTAAATCGGCTGGCACTGGCGACAACCCGTTTTTGAAAACGTCTGGCAGTCAAAGAGTTAACGTCCTTGGCTGCCCTCCGTAGGTTTTTACTAAACGTCATTTAACGTCCTTAGCAGTAAAAGAGTTAATAGACTCAGAATCATTAATATTTGTGATGCATGCATCTTAGATTGATTGCATCTCTAAGGATGTAAACAAGGGATACAATAGTGTAAGTAAAATGGTGCCCCAAAACAAAACTGGCCATTGTTGATAAGGTTTAATAAATATACGGGCAATCTACAAGGCTACATCACAATTTCATCCAGTGCACTTGAGGGATGTCTTAAGGAAATTATTCTTGTTCAATGAGGGGAAAAGAAGATTTAGAGCTTTGGCATGGCATGCTAAACAAGACATTTTCAGTAAGTCACCACACCTGAACTTACAAGATTGTTTGAAACCGTACTGTGCCACAACTGAGTTCAACTTCCATGTTTACACTTGACTAAACAAACTGCACAAAAGGGGAAACAAAACAAAAGAGCAGTTGCACCCAGTAAGTTGCATTTAGATTTTTTTTTTCCTATTTAGTATTTTGTCTGTGCTACTTTCATATCTGCTGCTAGCATTGTAACAACCTTTTTTTTTTTTAAATAGACTTTTATTCAAATCCAATTGTTATTTTTGGACAAAACAGGTCAGCAAGGCATTGTCTGCAACCTTCACAACATGTCTTTTCAGGCTCAGTTATTGTTGGCCTAATAGCAACTTGCATTATGTGTGTCCCAGTTTCATATGGTGCCCTATATCTTGCTTCTAACTGACATTGCCAGCAGAGCACAATCACAGCTTTCTGAGAGCCACCTATTGTTTCCTGTAAAGATGGTAGAGAAGACATAACTCACTGTAAAAAGAGTAGCAAAAGAACCAAGCATTTTCAGTGTGGTAACGTGTCACATGTACGTATGTATGAACTCAAGATCTCTCACAGGGTGGGTGGTGTTGTGCGCTGGTGAGAAACAGAAAATGAGTCACTAAAATCAATGATGCTTTCATGTTTCCATTTCAATTTTCCCCTCTGAAAGCCCCTGCATTCGTGTTACAAGAGGAGCCAAAAAGGTAATGGAATTGGAATTGGTTGTGAAAAACAAACAAGCTGTCACAGAAAAGAAAGCTGATGTTACAATAATTTTGATAAGCCAGCTACTAAAATAAAAGTCCGGTTTTGTTTGATTTAACTCGTCCTGAGTGTCTGAATTGGATGTAGCTGGCGTTTCTGTGTAGTACTGGATTTAAATAGGCACACCAGAAATATGTTCTGACAGATACATTATGTTGCGGTAATTTTGTTTCTGGCACTTAAAAAAAAGTTTGTCACCACAGAAACCTACAATCAGAGTGGAAAACACCCAAAACGGCGCAAAACACACTTTCTAAAATGCACCACTCGTCTACGGCTTGTTGTTTTTTTCACAATTTGTTTACTATTTTTGTCCTCATGATATGGAAGGAGAGAGGGTAGCAGAGAGCCACCATTGAGCCATTTTATTGACACATCTGGTGGCACTTTCCATCTTTTCATCTGCCTATTCCTTCCTCCGCCTAGTTAAGTGATTGGCTCAATATCAAGGCTGCGTAGTGGCATGTGCCTGCCATAACTCACACAGAATGTAGTGTAGTCGGCCCCTTGGAGTCCCAGCATGACACATCACCAGCCATCACCAGCAAGTCTTAGTTTGGCATTTAACTACTGCTATATAGCTCACACTCTTTTTGCTCACATGATTTGTTCGACCATGTGTTCATTTGTCTCCTGATTCCATGTACTGTATGCAGTGTGACAAAATTGGCTGCTTTCTATCCTAGGATGCTAACAGGAAACTGCCCTGCAATCTAATAAGTATACAAAGCATTTAATGTGAGATAGTGATATATACTTTAAGTCTTAAGTTTCATGAAATTAATGTCTTTTATAATAAAATAAAAAAAACACCACCACAAAAGAGTCGTTTCTGGTAGTCATTATATTTTCAACTGTGTTGTATGTTTAATGTTTTAAAATATAATTTATGCAAAGTGTTTTGACAGAACATAAAAGTGAATACAGAGATCACATAAAAAAATTGTGAGTGCAACTGCCTAGTTTAGACAACTATAAAATCCATAGCCGATCTTGATTTAATGAGTTGGTACTGACAATCATATGCTGTATCACAATACTAATATTGATATTTCCCACCCTTAATTGGTACATGGTTACAGTTGTCACCAACAACTATTTATTATGCATATTTAAACTTGATTATTTTTTTAAATTTACAGTACAGAAATTGATTTGACCTCACAATGTGTCATTTAAATGTAATTGTGGACCAAAAACATGCATTAAAAGTAGACTTAAATTTTAGGTTGTACTGCCAGTTGCTTTTGTGTTGTTTTAGTAGTCAAATTTTGCTTACACAGTAAGTTACTCAGTTTTCTTTCTTACTTTTTTTTTTTTACACCTTTTATTGGCTTTAGAATTGGCTGGAATTTAGAGTTTATATCATATACATTCTTGCTCCAAAATACAATATAAAAAACGGAAATTTTTTACATTATCTACAAGTTAAAAATATGATAAAGAAAAAAATTCCAACACTTCGGGGTACGCTCCAACCGCCTGTTTTAGCTAAAGATATTAACAAGCTTTCTCCGACAACAACAAAAAAACTTTCAAAAATATATAAGTTACTTTCATATACTGATAAAATGTCTTTACCCATCTTGAAATGGGAGACAGACTTGTCTATAGTACCGGAACCGGACTTTTGGATTCAAGTTTGTGAAAACACATTTAAAATGACAAAACACACAAATTTACAACTTATCCAATATAAAATTATTCACAGAACATACATTACTCAATATATGATGAAGAAAATGGGACTCTCAGACTCCGACATTTGTCTCCAATGCTTACAAAACACTACAGACACTTATGGTCATGCTTTATGGTTATGTACTTAGTAGTTATGCACTCCGGTTATGTATTTCTGGACTAAAGTCTTAGAAAAACTTTCCGCTATTTTGGACTGTAGGATACCTTTATCCCCAAACTTGTGTTTGCTAGGTGACCTAACAACAACTGACTTACCACATAAACAATTTCAATCTACACTTGTAGCCCTTACTATCGCTAAAAAAACAATTCTTGTTAACTGGAAAAATAAACAAACTCTGAATATCGACCAATGGTCTAACCTCCTCATAAATCACATTTTAATGGAAAAAATATCTGCCTCAAATAAAAACCAAATATCAAAATTTATAGAAACATGGTCTACGTATATAGAATTTTTTAACCTAATTCTGGTTACTTAATTCTGTCTGTTAGCGAGAGCCACTACATCGTGATAACTTACATTGATGTTTCTGCATTTGGCAATTTATTATTATATTATATTATTAGTATGGGATTTTTTTTAATGGGCTTTAGGTGAACTGATGAATACACACACGCTCGCACGCACGCACGCACACACACACACACGCACATACACATACTCACCCACATACAAAAAAATATATATATATATATATGTGTGTATATGTATATATAAATATGTATATATATATAAAAAAATAAAATAAAAACATTTATTAAATGTTTTTAATTCATTTGTTTAAAAAAAAAAAAAAAAGGAGAGCAATGATGATGTCAAATCGAATGAACAATACTGAGCTCTCCTGGAAAAAAAAAAAAAAAAGAATTGGCTGGAATTTCTTTTCTGCAGTTCATAAATACTATGTGAAGCTTTTTTCAAGCATAACCAGTACAAGAATGCATTAAAGATAAAGTGCTTCGAGAGGGAGAATTAGTGAAGTTTTAATCTAAATGTCTGTTTAAAAAACTTATTAGTGACTTTTGAAAGTGTTATTGCATTAGATATCAGTCTGTGCACTTTAAGTGGCTGTTCAACAATCTAGGTGGTATTCATGATCAACTGAATGTATAGCATCTCATGCTCTAATTAGTTTACCAATAAGAGTAAAGTTAGGCCACCATGTGAGAAGAAAACAAAACACACAGACATTTTTATTGGTCTGTGGAATCCAAGTGCCAGAACTGCAGCTGTATTGCCTTATATTCAGTGGTTACCACCCAGTCAGCCAGACTATTATGTTTTGACAGTTTGATTGTCGACAGGGCTGCATACGGCTGTTGGTGCACAAAACATTCAGTTAATACTCCACCGGCCGGGGTTATCATGGATTTGGCCACACAGAATCTCAGAACAGCATTTCAGTTAGCTGGGGTTTGCGGAATATTTCTATAAACGGTTGTGGGGGAGAGGACAATATCATCAATCCCACAAAACAAATCTCTGAGGTAGAACACCCCATAAATTCCAAATCTAGAATGGAGATCAGCTTCTGACGTTATTTGGAATGCAGATTGATTTGTATTAAATCCTCACAGCTCAGCGTTTCTGTCAGTGTTGTTATTTCCTAATTTATGTGAGGACCGTTGACTGCAATTATGTAAAGTGATGTTAGTGATGTGAAAACACCTTACCTACTTTTTAATGGTGTGCTAGCCCCTTTTGCTCAAGTAATTCTGGAATGTATATAATAAGTCATTGACACACAACGTTGTATCTTTAGCATTTGTTGTTGTTTTGATCATTAAGGGATGAAGCAAAAAGGGACGAGGGCTGCTGTGACCATATGCAACCTCAGGTCCCTTTGGACTTGGCGAGCAGCTTGATAAATAGTCAAGCAGAAAAAGAAAAGAGAGAGAATAGAGGGGGACATTTTTCCTTCATAAAGGAGTGTTTCAGGTTAAGGTGTAATCAGATCTTGCCTAATATTAAACGAATGTGCGTCTTTTCAAGTAGATTGTAATATCACAAATCAATTCTCCTAATTCTCTGATTGTTAGCACAAAAGTGAAAATGCAAGCTTGTGAACATTGGTGTTCCCCAAAGTATTTGATTTGGATACTGCTATAGCAGCAGTTTTTTAACGATGGATGGGAAACTAAAACTAGAGTGAACACCAAAGGATTTAAGCAAGAGGTAATGACAGCAGTTGTATTCCCTTAATATTTGATCTGATGAGATGCAACAAACATTTCATTTCTATTCATCTCTGAAGTGTTGTTTTTTCCCAGATGGACGTGAGAAATAACCTACAGTATACTCTATTTCTCCTAGGCTTTTATGGTCTGCTTCACTCTGTGATGTGCAGCAAAAATACACAGTAGAGTTTAAATTGAATTTTCCTTTGAGGGATCATGATCAGGAGGGGTGTACATCTCTCCAACCAAGACGATTCAATATGCATCTCGATACATGCGGTGCGATCCGATACAAGGACGGTTACATTTTAAAATGGAACGATTCGGTTCAGTTCGATTCAGTAGGATTACGGTCCGATTCGGTGCAACGATTATTTGATTATTTGATAACTAGTCAAATTGCCAAATTCATTTGTAGTTATTTTGATACTCCATTAATCGTTTGAATATCTTGTTTCATTTAAAATGATCTAAATCTCATAATTTGCACATTTGCAAACATCTGCTTTTATTTTGGAAAACAGCAGTCAACATTTTTGCATATGTAAAGCTTCGACATGTTACAGACCAAATTAGTAAGTATCAGTCTTTGAAAACTTGTTGTCTTTTAAAACTTGTAAGTATTGATGGGCAAGTACCAGGTATCTGTGCAAATATCAGCCTTATTTTAATGTTTTAATATTTAGGCAATGTTGTTTTTTGAACATTTATTTGACTGTAATGTAATCATCTGTCAGAACGGGGGGCTTTAGGACCCAGATGCGGGAAGGCAGAGCAAGGAGGCAGAGGTGTAGTCCAAAAAATAAAAGGAATTTAATTTCTATTGACAAAGAGGGTTCCAAAGTTCAAAAACATGAAACAAAGCATGAACTTGAACTTGAACAAAAAATGGAACAAAAAAAACTGACAGCAACAAAACATGAACTTGAACTAGAACTAGAACTAGAACTAGAACTAGAACTAGAACTAGAACTAGAACTAGAACTAGAACTAGAACTAGGGCGGGAACAGAAAATAGGCAGCATGACATGAGGACAAACATACATACCACAATGCACCAACACAGACAGAGGAGAGACAGCAGACTAAATACACCAACACTAATGACGCAACAAGACACACCTGGACCAGACACAAGTGGCTGAGGGCACTGATTGGACAACACAAGGAAGGGCAGGGTCACAATTAACAAGACAAGGAAAACACAAGGAAAGCAGAAACTGAACATGACAGAACCAAAACCAAAACATGACATCATCACACATAACACTTTTATTTTCCTACATTCATGCACAGTGTTAATGTTTATTGCAGTGGCCTACAATAATAAATACCAGTTCATTTTAGGAATCAATCTTCTACCTCATTTTTAAAAGCACTCAGCTCCACTATGTTATTGTATTATGATGCTGGTCCAAATGGTGGTAAGTGACATTTTTATTTATTTATTTTTGTGTCTGTATACAGGCAGTTACCCCTATATTTTCCTCATGCAATTTTATTATAATACATATAATAACAAAATAACGTTTTGTCCTGATTACTGCATTACAATTGCAGTTGCAACTGTAATACCATTATTACGACAATCAATGACAATTATGTTACGTAAATCAGTGCTGAGTTTATATGGTGATCTATGTGTACTCAACGACACTTGAAAATAAAATTAATCGGGTTCCAGAACAGTTCATGACCACGTACCAACCTGTTGATATTCAACCTTCGTGCTCGTCATCCCTCCGCGATCGCATCATTCAAATCAAAACCGGATTTCCGGTTCAAATTGGGTTTTGTTACACCCATAATGATCAGTATAAACATAAAACTCTTGTTAAAGACGAAACCAAAGGTAGACAATACCATTAACATCTCTCCATTTTCCATCATTATTATTTCTTTCCGAGTTGTGTGCAAGTTGGATTCTATTCTGTTCGATTTAGAGGCAAGGAATACCCTTGATTGATGACAAATCAATAGGGTTGAAAATAGAGGCAGACAGCTATTCAGATTGACACCTTGGGCTTGTAGCATTTCTTCAATTAACTCCTTAATTGTGTCAGTAAGGCCAGAACCAAGATTTAATGTTCTTGTTGTGGTGAGGCAGCAGCGCTAACCTCCCGCACCACCATGTTGCCATCCCACAAACAATTATAAACTGAAGGCATTCACACTGATTGCCTAGCCAACCATATTAATGAAGGAAATCCAGTACAGTACATTCTGTTCTAGATTGCCCTAAAGCTTGTAAAATGTGGAGTACATGCCAAATTTTATGTAGCTGCGCAACAAAATTAGCAATTGCATCGGCAGCTAATAAGATTTACTGTTACTAGGTGTTTTTAATATGCTCCCACCAAGCTTGAAAAATAGGGTGAGGTGACAACTGCTGGCACGTGAACAGATAAGGGACAGATATTTTCAACCAGTGGTCACAAAAAGTATTGTAAATGGAACCTGTCTTATTAGCTTCAATATCTATAAGCACCATCGTGGATCAGTATAGAGTGATGAAAAAGCCATCAATAGAGGTGGAATATTCAGCTTTTTATTTATTTATTTTGCTTGTTGCTTTTGTGGCCTGTTTTAGTTTTAGTCTACTCCTTGTGTCAAGCTGTCATTTGAGTTTTTATTAGTTTTAGTCATGTTCATGCTCTTTTTAATAAGTTTTATTCTATAAAAGTCTGAGCATTTAAGTTGCATTTTAGCCAGAATTTTAGTTTTATTTGACGAAAACTGATGACATTTTAGTCAAAGATAACTTGTGACGTTTTAGTAGAGGTGGCAAATCCAGGTCCAGAAAGTAAAAATTATGTTTAGCTCAAGCCTAGCCACAGGTGCTTCGACTCAATTTGTAGATCAGTACATGGTAAGACCAGATATCTTCTGAACACTGGGGCAATTAGAGATACTTTAGTGACCCTTTCCAGTTTCATGCAAGTCAGCAATTCTCAATTGTAGGTCTTTTAAGTGAGGTAAAGCCAAATATTTCACATTATTTTTCTTACAATTGTACAAAAAGGTTGATGGCAAAAACATAATTTAGAAAAAAATAACTTTATTATGAATTATATTATATTACAAAAATAACTATCCATCTCACAGGCCAGCATCTCTGCCTTCACCCTCTTAACTTGTTAAAGTATGTATTCAGGCTATAAATTAATGAGCATACATTTTCAAGTGTACTTGTAAAAGTTAGGTGTTTTCATTAGATTTTGCAACGATTTGGTGTGGCTGGGTTGTTCTGTTTATGTGCATACATTCATAGAAACTGTGTGAATACCAGGATGAATAGCAGGATGAGCTTCAAAGATTTCCCCCCGTCAGTAGCAGTACACAATCGTCTCTGGAGATTTCGAGATGTGGGGGCGTTCTAGTCTGGGTGCTGTCTGCATGTTGCTCCATATTAAGGAACATGCTGTGCTAAACCGCCACTTGTGTAACCTGTTGCTAAGAACCGCTAAGAGTCACAGCTGGATCAGGGACACAGAAAGTGCATACATCACATAATACATACACATAGAAACAGTTGCTTATTCCTCTCTGACACTTGCCATTTTGAAGGACTTCTCTCTAAAATCAAGTTATCACAAAACGTGTCTCCTCACCCCCAAACTTACTCATTCAGACGCTATTGAATTCATACTGTGCAATTTCCACTCCAATCTAACACCCTAGTTCTGCCAACTGAGAAACACCCCATAGTACTCGCCGTGCTCAGGAATTTAGTAGCTTAGCAACGAGTCTGGAAGGATGGATCACTTGGGTGACCATACGTCGTCTGGTTAGTGGTAATTGCTGCTCCTGAAGGGCAACTTTGACGTCAACAAAGTTTATTAGTCATCCTTGATTCATGATAAACTCTTGGACTTTATTACGACAACAATAACAGAACTTTACACGGCTGGCTCATTTTTCACCTGACATTAATGCAGGATAATTCCAGTCCAGAATTTACCAACATGACATGTTTTACTAAATTAAAAATTAACACTACATTAAGAACTACTGCTGCTATATTAAACCCATGTAGACAGCTGGACTACATTTTATTTGCATGCCATTAATAGTAATTAAAACCAGTGATTAAAGGGGAAGTCAACCCAAAATAAATTTCTTGACAATAATCTATGTTCTATGCATCCCCAGTAGTCTAAATATGGCATTCTGGTTAGTGGAATATGAGTTAAGCAGAAAAATCCAGCAGTATTTTAAAATCATTATCAGAAGGCGGCCATTTTGCTACTTGTTGTAGTGAAAATGAGATCATAGGTCTCAGGTAACGACCAATCACAGCTGAGCTTCAGAAACAGGTAACAACCAATCACAGCTCAGCTTCAGAAAACGGTTGAGCTGTGATTGGTCATTACCTGAGTCCTGAGCAACTGTGATGTCATCTTCAGTCGACAGCAAGTGGCAAAATGGCCACCCCAAGATGGATAAAAACGGCTGGATTTTGCTTCATAACTCATTTCCCATAAATGTAATATTAATCAGAATGTCATGTTTAGACTAGTGAGGTCACATATAACATATTATTCTCAAGAAATGTTTATGGTTGACTTCCCCTGAACAAAAAAATAGTCAAACTGTTTTGAATCTACAGTATGAACTATTCACATTGATTGTGTTCATGTACGTCAAATGACAATGACCAACCATGACAACTGTTAGAAACTTTACAGAAAGATTTGTTAGCAAGACATGTGCCATGACCCTGTTTGACTGGCCCATTAGTGAACGATGAAAGGCATAAATTGGGAGCAGAACAGGGAGGCCTTTTTGGCCTATTTATAGAATGAATGATCAACTGAGAGGCACTTTATCAGCTTAACTGCACAAATCTAAACGATAGCATTGGGAGGGCGTACTTTCAGCATCTGCGGCTGAGCCATAAAGTGACACATTCCTCTGTTGTTCTCTGAGAGGTAGACATAAACTTAACACCCATCACGGAGACAAGACCACATCCTGCTAGCAGTCACATGATAATTGCAGCGTGTTGCGTTCTCTTCAGCATCTCTGCAGAGGTGCATCACCCAGAATGGCAGTGTGCTCGGTTACAGTTAATATTGACCTTTTGGTCCTGTCTGATGTTTTCACATCAAATTAAATCTAGAGTTTGTAGTCTTGAACCTACAAGCAACCCTGCATACCCTGCTCGTATTTCTGTCCAAAGAATAGCCAAGGCAGCGACATTGCTAGATTGATTTTTTCATGACAGAGTATTGCCAAAAATGAAATGCTACTGGTTTGACTTTTGTTGTTGTTGTTTTTTTGAATGGTGGATCAACTTTTTGCTCCCGTGTGCAGCCGTTCACACATCAAACATCATTATATCTCTTGACATGAAATAGAGAGCTTTCAAATTCCTTTTTTTTTTTTTTTATAATAATTGTTGCTAGCCGAAGTTAAATAACTGGCCAAGAAACTATCTCTTTTCCTTCATTCACACTGGGATACATATTCTGTTCATTCATGACAAAATCCAATGTTTTCATGGCAAAATAAAAAGAGAAAACCTTCATATATGGCGGCTCTAAGGTTACAACCATGTCAGCCAGAGGCACAAAATTGAGTGAGCTGCTTGATGTGAGGCCTGCAGACGTGTGCTGACAGCTGACCTTGTGTTAATAATGCAGCTGTGGCCAAGACTTGACCCGACAGCCCTGGCTCTCCTCCATTCCACTGGGCTCCGGATGCATTAACACCAACATACAAAGCTTTATTTTGCTTTTAAATGAAAATGTGTCAAAAGTCAACTGTATCGTCAAGTTGCTCTAAATTGAATATTTAAACAAATAATCAAATACATTTATATATGCTAACAAGAGACCAAACATAGTATATAACATAGACTGACTTGATTGTTTTTTTTTTCAATTATTATATTATTTCATTGCTATCAAATGAAAAAGAAAACTTTTTTTCTCATGAAATGGAAGTAAAAACAATGTGTTCGGGTGTCAAACTGTTGCCATCGTACTGGCAGACAGAGGTGGCAAATCCAGGTCCAGAAAGTAAAACCCTTGCCACAATTTAGCTTTAGCCCCTTGTGCTAGCTAGCTAGCTCCCTAGCAAGTAAATGAGCACTCGAGTAGCTAGCTCGGGAGCTTGCTAGCTAGCAACTGGGGCTTAAGCCAAACTCTAGCAGAGTTTTTACTTTCTGGACCTGGATTTTCCACCTCTGCCGGGCAGATTTGATGAATATTTTTAACAGTAATTCTCAATACAGGTAAACCAAAGTAAAAGTTAAAAGAACCAGTCTTACTTAATCATGCAACACTCAAGTTCAAGAGCAAGAGAGTCTGGTTAAAAGAATCTAAAGGCCTCTGATTGGACGAGCTGAAAATCAACGGCAGGGCCCTTCCTAATTGATCTTTTTCTTACTTTTTTTCCCCTGGGTGGCTGGGGCTTATTTCTCACACTTTTACATTTCAGATCAGCAAGTCCATTTTAATACCTCGCGAAGACAACTTAAGTAAATACAAAAGGCAGTTTTTGAATAATGAGCATGCCAAACTTTTTCACTATGAGGAAAAACTCATTGAAATGAGAAACAATGTGATTAAATATCTATCTGTCTGGCAAAAGTTAGAAAGCAATTTATTTGATTACTAGTAGTAGCCAAAAGCCATAAATGCAGAAAACTGGAAACAGTGGTGATGAACCTTGCCAGGAGTGATCGATCAACCAAAATTACTCCAATAGTTCAACAACAACTAATCCAGGAGGTCACAAAAGAAACTGCATGTAAGAAAAACAGCATCCATGGGACAGATTTGAGTCAAAATAAAACCGCTGCCAACAAAAAAGATCACAAAGGTTTATCAAAGTCCGGATTAAATCCATTTGAGATGCTGTGAAATGACATCAGACCTTAGTTCAAACTTGACATCTAACTCTCCAGTTTAAACAATGATGTGTGGAAGAGTGTACCAAGATTCCTCTATAGTGATGTTAAAAAACTCACCAGTTTTCACAAAAGTTTGATTCCAGATATTGCTGCCAAGGGTGGCACAACCAATTATTAGGTTCAAGGGGATAATTACTTTTTCAGACTGGGCTAAATGTTTTTTTTGTTTTGTTTTTTGTTTTTTTCTACATGTTATATGTACTTTTGTTGTATTTGTGAAGGCCATATATTACAATTGGCCTGATAAAATCAAGCATGGTGCGATAAATTTGCAGAAAAAATAAATAATTAAGAAGAAATGGCAATGAAATGTTCCTGTAAGACACTGTGATAATATGTGTATATTTTAGGTTGTGGTGCTCATTGACATAATTCCCCCATGGAACTAATGTTTGTGGAGTGTGTTCACGACGGGGAAATTAGAGCGACGGACTTTCTGTTTGGTTGTTGAGTGATGTGATGTTCAGTAAAGTCTTTTGTAACGCTCCTGCATCTCCTTGGCTTCGGCACCACAAGGTCAACAAACGTACAGCAACTCTTTAAATAGGAATGTAAGCTGTGACTTTAAAATTAAGCATAATTCAATGGTAAAATGTTGAGTATCCCTCATCACCTTCAATTACTGACAACACCATATTTTACCCCCTTCAGTATTACCTTGTAGTGTCGGCCGTCATGGTCCAACTGTTCGTGTTCTCAATACTGCTAATTTGTTTCCTGCGCTGATATTGAGCTATCGTGACACAATGGTGTCACTGAAGGTCCCGCCCATCTCCACTTTGATTGACTGGACCAGGCAGGACAAAGACCTGAATTCTATTAGTGAGTGGAATTCAAATGTAATTCCTAAAATGATTGTAAATAACATGTATGTGCTAAAGTATGTTTTGTTTTTTACTTCTTTGATCACTCATTCAATTTTTACTCTGGATGTTCTTGTACTTTTTCAGACCGATACCAGTACGAGTACTCAACTTTTGAGTATTCACCACTAGTACTTTTGATACATAAATTTCGCCCCAAAAGACAATAACAAATCATTTTAAAGAACACCCTAAATATCTCAATATAGCATTTATCCTTTAATTTACCTGAAGTTAAATAGCGAATTTTTATGTGCCTGGTATCTGTAATTGCCCATTCCCAGTTTTTACCCATTTGTGTCATAAGTGGAAATCACATCACTGTATTTTTAATACACATCTTTTTTTTTTCATTTCAAAGTTCTCCCACGTGTGGACAAAAGGACAGTAGAAATTTTAAGAAAAAAATATAGTAAAATAAGAAAATTATTACTTCAAATAAGCAAAATTATCTACCAACAGAACAAGAAAATTTTTACTTAAATTTATCAATAAGATTTTGAAAAATAGGAAAATAATATGAGGCCCATGCCAACCACAGCGGTCTTGACTGACTGCTTGATCAAATTAGATAGTCAAGTAATATCCATCCATCCATCCATTTTCTTGGCCGCTTTTCCTCACAAGGGTCGCGGCGATGCTGGAGCCTATCCCAGCTGGCTTCGGGCAGTAGGCAGGGTACACCCTGAACTGGTTGCCAGCCAATCGCAGGGCACACAGAGACCAACAACCACACTCACAATCACACCTAGGGACAATTTGGAGTGTTCAATTAACCTGCCATGCATGTCTTTGGAATGTGGGAGGAAACTGGAGTACCCGGTGAAAACCCACGCAAGCACGGGGAAAACATGCAAACTCCACCTAGGTAGGCCGAAGCCCGGACTCGATCTCACGTCGTCTGCACTGGGAGGCGGACGTGCTAACCAGTCAACCACCGTGCTGCCCTAGTCAAGTAATATAAGTATCTTAAAATAAGCAGAATGATCTTGTCTGATGATTTTAAGTAAAAATAACTTGTCAAAGCAAAATAAGCAAATTTAGGTTAAATTTGCGAAATTATATTTTAAGATTTTAGTTTTTGCAGTGTACTCTCACGCAGCATTGTTGAGGTATTCCCTAAGGCTCGAAATAAACGGCTTTGGTTCGCAGTTTGTGAGTCAGAATTTGCTGTTTTAAATTTCTTCTGCGATCCAATTCATGTAGCAAACTAAAGTAGAACTTACAAAGTGTGACACTATTTTGGGCTGCAACCTATTGCGTAAATTTAAACCATCATCATCAAAGCCTTACTCTTGGCCATTATGGCACTCTTTCATGGTAGTATCACAAAAAAGGCATCGAAAAATGAAAACACATGTCCTGAGGTCTCGTGGGATTTGAAGCCGAAAGCAGAAGTCATGATGACAGTAGACTTTGTACACATTGATATAAATGTTCTTAATAATCAAAAATGGATAGACAGAAATTGCAGTCCTGATGTCTACCCAACATGAACAAAAATAGAGAATGGATAGAAATAGTGTTGGCCTTTGTTGTTTTGATCTGTGTTCAGCCAGCGGGAAGAGACATAGCACGTGGCCTCTGCACTTCCCCAGTGGCACCACAGATGTGGACAGCTTTTACAGTTATGACTGCTCACAGCTCACAGAGAGGCGAGGACAGTACAGGAGTTACAGACCTGTTGCCAGACCTCAGTCTTAAGGGGGGCACACAAACCCACTGGCCATCTCTGTGGTCGCTGACGAGTGTAATCATAGACAGCATTTACAATACATATACCAACAAGCCATATTTGATTTGGCACAAGCCTCTTGGTTGTCCCATGGCGATGGGTGTGCAGGAGTGCCCTTGCACCATAAAAAGCATTTCATTGATAAAAGGGACCATTTATCATCACCAGGATTTCATCGCAGTTACCTTGAAATAGTAACTAAGTTACTTCACTGAGTACGTTAATTTAAAAAGAACTACAGTCATTCTGGGCTACAAGCCGCTACTTTTTTCACTTGCATTCGACCGTGCGGCTAATACAAAGGTGCAGCTTATCCATCAGATCACAAGGGGGCACTATAAAGGAAGCGCATGAGCGTCAGGCAGAGCAAAACAAACCAAGCGAGCCCAAATACAGTAGGAGAGACAGAACGAGACAATTTGCGCCCTCATTATGGAAAAGAAAGTAGCGGGAACCCGGTGCGGTAACATTAAAACACCTGTGGTTTACAGTCTGGTGCGGCCTATAGTCCAGAAATTACTGTAAATTAGATTACAAGTTACTTTATTTGTGACATTCAGCAGATGTCGACAGCGCTGTCTCTATCCATCTATCTATCTATCTATCTATCTATCTATCTATCTATCTATTGCTATCTAGCTATCTAACTATCTTATTTACATCTTAAATGAAACTCACACTACCTGGTGGGACTTTCTGTCTTTCATGTACCTTAAATGTACCTTGCAACGACCTTAAATGTCTCTTCAAATTTGATACAGAATTTTTGAAGCTAGATAACACTTTGTTGACATCATATAGTGCACGAAGCTTAACATTTTCTTCTTTAGCTGACACAAATTCATAATAGTGACTGTATTTCCAGTTTGAAAATGCAAATCTTCTTCTCGTCTTTGAGACTTACTATCAGCACAATGCAGTGACACACTGTTAGTACCTTCAAGCTGATTAAAGGTCTGGGCATAGTGCCACAGTAAATTATTTGTTACCAATAACGTGTTACTTAGTAATCTAGTCATCAAAGTTGTTTTGTATGACTGCAGTTAATTACATTAACAACCTCTAAATTAGCACACATTTTAGGGCACTCATTAAAATACAGTTAGAGACGATATTATTATTTTTTTTAATTTAGCATATACTGGGTATCAATTCTAATTTTCTCGATCAATTCGATTTCGATTCACAAGAGTTAATTTCAATTTGATTTCAATTTTTTTCCGGATTAGATTCACTTCAATCCGATATTGATTATTTATTTATTTATTTATTTGTTTATTTAATTCTTCTTAAATATAAATAAAAACTACACAAACATTAAATTAAAAATAAAATTTTGCTTAGGCAATAACTGGTTGAACAATTTAGTTTATTATTGAGAGTAACGTGTTATAATCACTTAAGTGTTACACAAACATTGACATCACCAAGGATGAGATGAAAATATTTTCATAAATCAAATCCAATCATTGTAAATATAAATGAAAAAGATTCTGAATTGTCTTAAAGTGGAATAAGACAGGTCTATCATAAATGTAAGAAAATACTTGATGATAATTAAAACAGTAAATTAAAAACAGTAGGGGTGTTAAAAAAAAAATCGATTCGGCAATATATCAATTCAATATGCGGCCGAATAGATTTTTAAACATAAATTTTTTATGGAAATATTCAACAAAACATCTTACTTAGGGTTAGGATTTACACATTAAGAATGGAAGAATGTTATATTAATGGAACATTAAGCCTTAATATTTTATTTCAGTGCTGTTCAAACATGAAACAGACTGCAACCTGTATGTTAAATGCAGTGGCTCACTTACTAACCCTGAATTTTTAGATAAATAGATACATTTTCATACAAATCTTACAGTGTACATGTACAAGTTTACTGATTAGTATTTTCTAAATTTGAGTTTAAAAAAAATCGCCATTATCAATTTATAGATTCGTATCGGGATTAATCGGTATCGAATCGTGACCTATGAATCGTAATATGAATGGAATCGCCAGGTACTAGGCAATTCACACACCTAAAAAACAGTAAGGTACAAAAAAAAAAACAGCCTTTAAAATCTTATTTTCTTATGAATTTATGGGAAAAAAGATATTAAAATAATCAGTTCATGGTTTTATGAATCAATATCAGGCTTGAAAAGGAAAATCTATTCAATATCGATTATTCAATTTTTTTAAAACCCAGTCTTACTTTTAACTTTAATTAACATTTTTTTATTTTTCATTATTGTTTGTGATAAATCATTTCCTCTGACCTTTTTGAACTGAAATAATGTATGGTTCCTGTAAAGTGTATGACCTGTTTTTCATATGGGAAGGCAGAAGCAAGATGAGGATTTGCTTTTGGAACCAGAGGGTCAGGTTCGAATTCATGCTGGTCTGCTTCCTTCTGTTGAGGTGCCCTCAGCTTAGAAGTGCTTGTGTGCGTGCTCCACCAATCTGACATCTCTGCATCGCTGCTCGTGTGTGGTCTGCTTGTCTGTGTGATGTCATGCATGCAACACAAATATACAGCACAGTGAAAATTAAAGTTCCCTTTGTGGATTCAAATGAGTGTACTCAATTGAAATTAAAGGCTTTCCATTTCTGTCAAATATGTCCAAGGTCGTCTGCCCTTCACTTGTAGCAGCGATTTTGTCAGCATTCCAAAAATAGTCTGGTTTCCTGTTTCATGCCCATCTGGACGATTCTTCGAAAGTTTTTTTGGTCAGCTGCATTTTCCGTTTCCGCGTCCACAGCTGAGGCTGTTTCCCTGGAAAAGGAAGACCACTCTCTAGTTGTGGTGGAGGCCGCAGGAGTTGGGGGAGGCTCGCATCACAGCTGCTGTGCCTCTCATGTTGTGTCTACGGCTGCTGCGGATCCACACATATTGAAAGGAACCTTTTAGACTGCAGTTTAAGATATTATTGAACCACTACTACTAATAATACTTATAGTTGGGGCACATATGATTAAATGACTGACTTGAATTGCAATTGCGATTTAACATGCGATCGTTTTTTCAAGGATCTCTTCCCTTGTATTTTTAAACAAATACAAACAAAGATTAATTGGTATTACAAAGTACAATAAAGAATATCAGATTTATTATACATAGATGTTTAGGTCTTTACAGGTTATGCTCACGCTAAAATAAAGGAACCGTGAATTATTATAAAAGACAGTTTAATTATCTATTTCATTTAGAGCTGTTAATTAATGAAGCACTTTGGCTTGCTTTCTTTTAAGCATCAGGAAGTCATAAATGGGATTACAACAATAATTCACTTCAACTTTTCGTGTTTTGTGAAACAATCTGTAAACTTGGACTGCATTCCGTCAATATATTGACCTCAATCTGTCAATGACAGAATCCCATTTTGCTGACGAATGATGGTAACATTGATCATTCAACTTTAATTAATTGTTTGCAATTTTCACATATTCACCTTTCAATTTACTTCAAAAGCATTCATCTCAGCTTTCAGCATTCCCACACAATTTCTGCAGAAATAGCACTTTGTCTAGATAAGAAACATCATCTTACTTGAAAAAAAAAATATATATATCAAAATGTAGCGGTTTTATAGAGTATTTGTGGAGTATTCAGTCACTATCGAATATTTTTATATTCGAATAATCTATAGATTATTCAATGGATTCATCGACTAATCTGATTCATTTTAATTTTGTATTAAAGTGTATTTAAAAAAAAAAAATTCCCCCTGTGTACTGTTTATTTACCAGTCATTGGTGGTTATTTCATACTTTGTATTCGTATATAGTGATTTTTAAAAAAATAAATGGGGGGGGGGGGGTGATGTACTATGTTACCGGTTCGGTCATTGTTTTCCAAAGTAAAAACAGATGTTTGCAAATGTCTTATTTTGATTAAACATAGAAAATAATCAGTCTTCTTTCATGAAGGACTACAGAAATCAGTGAACAATTACTGCTGATATGCTGAAATTAGAGGATTTTTACCATTTTTAATTTAAAAATGGCTCAAACGATTACTTGATTATTAAAATAGTTGTGGATTAATTTGATAATCGATTACTTTTTGATTAATCGTTTACTTTTGACAGCTCTATTCAGGACTCATCAACGTTTTGGAATGTGTTACTGTGGGGGGTTTGCATAAAAAGGACAAATGACAGACATATTGCTGGATTGGAAACAAACCTAAGTGCTTAAACTTTTTGTTTGGCATCCTCCAAAATTTTAGTGAGAATGTATTGCCCTGAGTCATGTGTGTCTTGTTTTGCCCCTGTTGCTGTCGTTTGTTGATTCCTTTATTCTTTATAACATTATTTTTTTTCCCTTGCAGCATCATCTGTAAAAAAAATTAAAATAAAATAAATACTTGTTCAACTCTCCTCCATCATCTTCTTTTACCTTGTTATAATTTCCCTTAATACCACAGTGCCTCCATTTAGTGTTCTGTTACGGTTTAAGTCGGTGAGATCTGCAAAATGAATACTAATTTTGTGGTGTGTTGTCTGCATCATGTCTCGATGAAAAAGTATAGCAGTCTATGGTCCTGAATGCAAATTAAAGAGGTCCCATTCCGGAAAATGTTTTCAAGCCAAGGACCACAACATGATGACAATGAACTGGAAGTACAAATAAATCATTTAATAAATGTATTTAGGGGTGTACCAAAAAATTGATTCTTATAAGAATCGCAATTCTCATTGAATACGATTCAGAATCGATTTTAAATCGCCCAGCATTCAGTTGGAGCTGCTGTAACACGTTGTTTTCAACTGTGTATTTTTATTTTCTTGCAATTGACTAATATTTGTTTTGTGAATTATCACTTTTGGTTTTGTACTTTAGTTTACATGCTGAGGTGTTTTGTGTACTGCACACGCCATGAGCCGAAAAGAAAGAAGAAAAGAGAGAAGTGTGACAGAGCAAGCCTTGTTTGAGAAGAGAGTAAAAATGAAGAGAGACGTGCTAGAAAATCCTGTCCTGCCGTGTTTGGTTTATTTAGCAGAGTAGAAGCCATAAAACATCATTAACTTAAACTATTTGTAGCCCGCCTTTTACCCAACCTCTCAGAAACAACAACAACATCTTAGGGCTACACTGTTCTGGTTTAGGGTTACACTGCTCTGGTGAACAGCTAAATTGTGAGTTACACAAAAAATATCAGAACTTGTAACTCTAAGTCAAGATTTTAATCAACCTTCTTCCTCAAGTTGGATCTCAAACTCAGCAAGGTAGATAAATCTTATAAGCCAAGCCAGTAGGCTATCTGCCTACATGTTTTGTTGTGCATTTATAAGGCCGGGAAACGATGGGAGCACGCAACTCTGGCTTGTAGTTGTTAGAGGGCTAAATTTCGATTTTCAATTATACACACCATCACAGTGCGAACGAGTCTTTTACTTTTACCACACTGTTAAAAAAAAGTTCAAAGCTCAATGTGAAAGAGAAGGAATAATATTCAGTCGGTGTTTGTAATTTTTCTCTCAGCTAGATAAGGCTTGACATGTACGATAGCTAAATTGAAATACTTTAAAATATACATGTAAATTGCTGCATATTTGTTTTTTATTTTAATATATATATATATAATGTTTTATTCCCTGTCCCACCCACCGTAAGAGAATTCATTACAATTGTTTTTTTCCAAAAGCGGATTCAGTCTACCTCCGCCAGCGACAGTAATACTGGAGAGCAGTGTGACTTCTTAGTTTGGGTTACTGTTGTAAGCATTTGAGATGCTCTGCAGTCTTTGACAGAGCTTAGCATTACTGCTGCCACTGCTGCTGCCTGGCCGTCTGCCTGCCTCACATCCCGTCACAACAGATTACAGTGTCGGTTGACAATCGTGTCGTGTGGGGATGCTTCTTGTGCAAGCCAGCTGTTTAGCTTAACACCAGTCAGTGACATGGCTCCCACCAAGTTGATTAAAAACACAAATAGAAGCAACCTGTTCTCACAAGCTGCCTGTGGAAGATGCAATGAAGAGTAACACAAGGCAACACTGTAGAATACCTTCAGAATTCTCCTCCAAAGGGTATTGGAATGGCAAGGCCAATTCCTTTATTTGTAAGAGAGTGGTTTTAGATTAAAAGATGAATACGAGACAAAACTTCAAAATTGCAGTTTTTAATTTCATGATATTTACATCTAGATGCGTTAAACTCAGGATGAACAGATTTTGCTTGAAGCCACCTACCTTTCAAGGGAGTAAAAGTATTGGAACAGACCACCAGACAGTTGCATTCTGTGTTTGAAATGCTTTTCCAGGCCTTTACTGCAGCCTCATACACTTATTGTTTGTTTCTGCAGGTTTACTTTTCAGGAGGTAAAACGCATGTTCTATTGGGTTAAGGTCGGGTGATTACTTGGCCAGTCGAAGACCTTCCACTTTTCTATCTTTCTTCCAGTTTTTGCTGATGAAGTACTTTGTTGTGTTGGCAGTGTGCTTTGGGTCATTATGCAATTAATAGGGCTGGATGATTATGGGAACAATAATAACCATGGTTATTAGGGCCCGAGCAGCTACCGCCGCGAGGTCTTTATTGTTTTTCGTTCTTCTTTTTCTTCTTCTTCTTTGTGAAATATCTCATTTTTTGCCACCTAAAAATTTGCGAAAAATCACCAAACTTAGCACACTCCTCGGGCTCGGCGAAAATTCTTATATTAGGAAGTTGCAATAACAACATATAGCGCCCCCTAGCGTGGAAAAATATGCACCAATCCCGACACATTTGATCGAGGGCTACAAAAATTGGCAGGCACGTGAAGTGCCCTGAGACACACAAAAAAGTCAGTGGAAGCCATATCCTAAAATGGACAGGAAGTGAGCTAGGAATTTTTTAATGTCCAATTTTGGTCCACTTTTGCACATTCACTGTGGTCATTGTTTTTGCCTATTTGCCAACACTTTTCATTAGATTTACTTCTAACTTGGCATGTATCATCTCAAAAAAAAAAATCTTGACTTTTTTGAAATACTATATGACGGGGGCAGAGGGCCTCGAATTTTGCCTTTATTATTTCCTTCATCAAAAAAGAGGAAATGCTTAATAACTCCGCTGTACAAGCTCCCAAAAATCCCAAACTTCTCATGCATCTTAATAGCCACGGCCTGAAAACATCTATATGATAATATTCGGTTATACATGTAGCGCCACCTAGTGGTGACAAGAAATGTCGTACTTTACATTTTTATCTATTGAGTCAAAGGGCGTTGCCGTTACGGTGCCGCGAAGTCTGATGATTCACCGTGACAATAAAAGCTGCGTTAGCTTGACCCAGATGATCCTATCTTCTCAAGATTTCACACAGGTCTGAATACATCTACAAACTTATATTTATTCATACTGATAGCGCCACCTACTGGCAATTTTGTAAAAAAAAATTCTTAAACTTTTTTCTCCAACCACGTTAAACTGGATCTTCCTCATATTTATTTGCTAAGAAGAATGTTTAGGCCTTCATGATGTTGTAACACAAAGTTTGTGAGTTTTCGCGAATCGCGGTGGGCGTGGCAAGGTACTGTTCGCCAAAAAAACTACGCCAATTTTGAGGGCTTAAACATGCACAAAAACTCATGAAACTTGGCACACACATCTGGCCTGACAAAAGGAGCAATAATTGATCATGTATTTTATGATTTTTTTCCACAAATGTCTCACTAGCGCCCCCTACAAAGCAGCACCTGTTGTACGTTTACGCAAGATCTATGAACATTTTTTGGTATATGAGGGAGCCCAAGACCTACAGAAAAGTCTCTTGGAGCCATATGCTAAAATGAACAGAAAGTGATCTATGAATTTTTGAATGTCCGATTTTTGCATATTTATAGGGGGGCATTCTTTTGCCCATTTCTCCTACACGTTTGACCCGATTGACTTCAAACTTGAACAATAAGAACAGAAGAAAGTTTTGATTGAATTCTATTAAAATAACAATTTTTTTCATAAATTGGAAATAATTTGTGCCTTTGAGTAGTGTTATCTTATCTGTGGGTATGTGTTTCCACAGCATTTGTGTGTGAATATTCATTATTTGAAGAACCATTACTCCCGAAGTTGATGCTAACTTCCTGTTAAATACATCCATCCATCCATCCATTTTCTTGGCCGCTTTTCCTCACTAGGGTCGCGGGGGTGCTGGAGCCTATCCCAGCTGGCTTCGGGCAGTAGGCGGGGTACACCCTGAACTGGTTGCCAGCCAATCGCAGGGCACACAGAGACGAACAACCACACTCACATTCACACCTAGGGACAATTTGGAGTGTTCAATTAACCTGCCATGCATGTTTTTGGAATGTGGGAGGAAACCGGAGTACCCGGAGAAAACCCACGCAAGCACGGGGAGAACATGCAAACTCCACCCAGGAAGGCCGAAGCCCGGACTCGATCTCACGTCCTCTGCACTGGGAGGCGGACGTGCTAACCAGTCAGCCACCGTGCTGCCTGTTAAATACATGCTGTATGTAATTCTCCTTATTGTGTGTTTAATTTTACAGTTAACTCCAACTGAGTGTCATTAAACAGCTTAATGTACTTTAGGGTCGACAGAATCACACCAATTCTACATGTAGCTACAAGCTACATGGTGCATTCAGGGTCCTTTCACAACGTAGGGAACTTGTAAACGCGCCGCAGCATTCTCACATTAATCGCTTTTTCTTTTCGATTATTACGTTTTAATGATCGAGAGAAGCCAACATCGAAATTGAGGGAAAAAAATGTGGTCAATTGTCCAACCCTAGTAATTATTATGTTCACTACATATGGTTTCATGAGCAAGTTTCTCCCGATTAATTTGGATATCTGGTAATATATTAATTAGTCTTTTATTAATTAGAGATGTGTAGCCTTACTATCAATTGATATTTTTCTACGGATTTTCGTGTTCAATGTCAAGGAAGCTGGAGCTTATTCCTGATGACTGGGTACAAGAATAGGCTAGTGAGTTGCGCTAATGAGTACTACTTAGATGTTGCTAATGTGTTTGGATCTGTTTTCGTTGGCAAGCATTTTTCAGTGTTTAGTCATGCACAACTTTGGCATTTGCAAAAAGTCTTGACTACTTTGAAACACATATTTGAATAAAAAAAACATACAGTACTCTGTAAAATGCTGTCTAATAACTGGGCAAACTGAGACAGTTTTTCCCGTTTTAGTATAAACAGTCCCATGTAAATGATCCCTTAGGTTAAGAGGGAGGCTACACCAAAACACATAATCTTTTTAAACATAAATACATATAATTACAAGTAGAAAGTGCATTTCAGAGCACAGCATTAAATATCAAAATGCTGTAAATAAGGCCACTCAGAGCAGAGGAGGTGGAATGATGGAACACACACACCGCATTTATAAAATATATACAATATGCAGTATAAAAGGCCCACATGTCACTACTTGAGTTTTCCCACTTTTATCCTAAATGTCCATCACGTGCAATCAGGATGCTTCGGCTATGCACTAATCTACACATGAGAGAACGTGAGAGAACTGCCCAAAACCAGTGTGCAAAGCCGTTTATGGGGTATTTTTGGCCAGTGGCTAAACTTGAAGCGGCCATCCTCCAGTACCCAAGCCAAGTCCTACACACTGAGCTACTGCCAACCCACACAATTTCCTTATTACTCCTGCCAGCCAACAGAGTACACTCAAGATCTTGAAAGATAGAAGGGAGACAAAGTCAGAGAAGATGAGCGCTTCAAAGGATCTCCTTAACACTGACATGACAAACAACAAAACGATACACCTGCACTTGCTGTGACAACCTGTGATTGTGCTGACAGGCGTTCCCGGAAGTGTCTGTTCCAGTGGGGTTTCTGATAAATCAATCTGTAATTAGGTGAAAAGAGAGAATGGTTACAGTGTGCCACTCAGTCAGGTTGCTGCACTAATTGGTAGAGAATAGTGTCGCTTTTGGTGATACCCTGTCATGAGAAAGTTCAAATTGGGTTTGTCAGTTCATAGATGAAAACAAAGACCTACAAGTAGTCCCTTAGTGACAGCTGTGCTGCTTTTGTGTTTGTTTTGAATGTTTCTAATTTATCAATTTGTTCACACTTTCAAAGTTGTAACTCAGGCCTAAAGGTTAAACTGTGATGATTCACTCCCAGCCATTTTCACTAAAGCAACCCCCTTTGCTCCCAGCTATTTTACTGGATTTTGACTGATTTTGCAAGGCCCACAGAATATTTTGTTCTATTGCAAAACAAAACATGGAACCTACCAAAAGAAAGAGTCTCTTCTTTGATCAGGAAAAAAAGTATATTTCTATCTGTTTCCGTTTTGCAGCAATTAGCATTAGAATATAACTAAGTTTCATCATTAGTCACAAATCTGTTTAAAACAGTGGGGGAAAATAGCTTTTTGCAACATGGCCCTGGGTGATCTCTTATACTCTGCTGCCACCTGCTGGCCGTTTTTTGTAATAACTACCATTGTTACCAGGTCAAAAGCCTTCTGTAAAAATATATAAATACGTTTGGGGACCATGGTAATATTTCAAATAGAACGTTTTTATACATTTTTGGGAGCAAATGAGTTAAAAACGGTCTTTTTGACTACTTACACACAACAACAGTGTTTCGGCTGAGACACATTCCTCCAATCTAATTTGAGAAACACAGTGTTGGATAAGACTGCAAGGAGTTGGTGCACGTTCTGTATGTGCGGTACTGGGCCGGTATGCAAATTACAGTGTTTTAAGGCGGTTTTGCAAATCTGTTCGAATGGGAATCATTTTTATATTGTCTAAATGGAATAAATACAAAGAAAGACTTCAACAACAAAAAAAGACTTCTTGAGATCTTTCGCCCTCAACCATGCCTTTGTGGTTTTGGATTTTTTTTTTCATGTTCTACTCCATATTGTTCTGAAGTTGAATTCCAAGTTATTGACTGCTGAAGTACTGAGATACAAGACGCCATATCGTATTTATTTCATGACAATGTAAAACCAGCTGACTCATACTGACGGTCAGAGTGGCATGACTCAGATAGTTTATAGCTGTCTACAACGAATATCAATCTGTTTCCTCCTCATACAGCCTTTTTTTCTGATAACAAGCATTGCTTGCTTGATTGGTCTGTGATTATATGTGTACAGAAAGATTATTGTTGTGAGAGCTGATTGAACAGAACACCTCCTTCCTATAATTATACTTCATGCCATCCTCACAGTTGTCACAAGTGAATATGTAGCAGTCTGATAGGTGGCTACTCAGACAGAAGAAAAAGGAGGAAGTAAATAGTGTATAAGTGACATTTTTTAGGGTAGATATTAGCTGAAGGCTATGTTGATATTGTGGCTAGTTTTGTAGCTGTCCAGTTGTTGTGGCATTACGGTGTACCATGTGAGAGTGCAAAACATCAGAATCGGATTTATTGGCAACCTAAAAAGTTACAACATGTCCAAGAAACACGAAAAATTACAATGACCAAGAAAGGGAGACAGAAGTTCCCCTTCTGTCTCCCTTTCTTGGTCATTGTAATTTTCACGGTTCGCTAAATAGCGGCCTGGGCTTCTATGCTGCATTCGTGGACGGAAGTCTGACTTTTCTGACTTCAAACCAGGAAGTGTGTATGGGAACACCTCCTTGAACTTGTAAATCCCACTTGCAAAGTAGGGGGGGGGGGGGGTACCCCACCCGACTTCACTGACCGACTTCACTGACCGACTTCAATGTGACTTCACTCTACAATGGCGACCCTAATGGAAACACATATTGTGGATGGTAAAACACAATTTACTTGAAAACTAGATAGCTTTCCTCATTCATAAATATTCAATATAACTTCATGTAACAGAATGTACGTGACAATAGTGTTGCACGGGATACCGGTACCAGTACCGTACCTTGATGTTTTGACGTCAAAAACGTCTCGGTATCATTTTTTCTTAGTACCGGTACTTGTAAAAATAAATACAAGACAGCCCGCCAACTCAGTTTTAAAGGCAGGTACACATACATGCATGGCCGCCTGTCTATCGATATGTGGAAAACGCCTTAGGTAAGCTACACGCCACTTTCAGCGTGTGTGCGAGAGGGTGCAGGAAGATGGCATGACGCACTGAAGCGCTCGCTGGCCGTCCACTCCTCGTTGAGAAGTATGACGCGCTAATTAAGGCTCCACGGGAGCGCACAAGCAAAGTGGAAGCCACGCGTTGCATTGGCATTGCCTACGCATGTTTTCAATAAACACATGAAGAACACACGTGTGGTTTTTATGACACATTTTTAATAGACACATTTTTAGTAGACATGAAGAAGGAGGAAGGGTAAAAAAACAAGGTCCAATCTGTGACAGCACAGGCTAGCAGCTGTGGTGGCCTAATCAAGAAGAGTGTTTCTGCAGAGCACCTGTGCCGTCACAGGGAGGAGGAGGGTTTAGAAGGGACAGAAAGTAGTGACCATACTGTATATAAACATGTACAAGATAAAAACAAATTTCAAAAAACATTTCAGTAACATTCTGTAAATTGCAAATCCTCAAATAAATATAAATTACAAATATATTACAATTGACTACTCCCCATTCTTTCATTGACGTTTTATTGGTCGCTATCATGCGGCTGTCTGCACTCAGTCAGAGAAATCATTAGTTTTAGTGTTTCACATTTAACGGTAAAGTGTTACATGAGATGCGTGTCCACAGAGCAATTCAACTGGTTTGTTGTACCACAAAAAAAGCAGTGAGAAGAGCAGCTTGTGATTCAGTATTATTTGTGTAGTGCTAAATTACAGAGTGAAGTTATTTAAGGGCACAGTGGTGAGGGGAAAATTCCCTGCTGAAGAGAAACAAGAATCAGTGTGGCTGTAGCAAAACAGACAGACAGAGGAAAAGAAGGGTCTGGGGGTTTGATGATACAATATTGCATTGCAAAACCAATATTAGTTGTATGAAATTACACTAATGTAACCCTACTGTCAACAGAGATGGGATCAAGTGACACTTGTGAAAGTCTCAAGCAAGTCCCAAGTCAATGTGTCTTGGGCAAGTATAATCTCAAGTCAAGTCAATTCCTATGTGATAGATCAAGTCAAATTATAAATGCAGTCTAATCTGCATTATCTGGTGTTCATAAAGAGAAGATCAGTTTTATTGGCCAATTGATCTAACCTGTGTGAACTCTCAAGATAATGCACTCCAATTCAACACAACTTCAGAACACAAATTAAAAAAACATTGTGTAGTTTAACATCTGAATGTCAATGAAAAGTTTGCTCTATATTATTTATTTGGTTGTTACTAACATAATTTTGAGATTAATTTTCCAAAAATCATTTCCAGTTTAATACATTTTGTAGAAACTTTATTTGGACGTACGCCGCCATCGTTATTTACTTCGCAAAGCATTCAGTGTGTACTGACGTAGAATGGCGGCAGGCTCTCTGCTGAATAATGTGAAACACCTTTAAAGAAAGCAAGTTAAGCCTCCGTAGCGTTCTGAAAGAAAGAACATGGGATTGGGAGAGTCACCCTCCCCCTCGCATGCTCTTGTCATTCACCAGACGCATTCAAGAGTTTTGATCGTCCCTTTAGGAACGCTACAGAGACTTCCCTTGCTTTCTTTATAGGTGTTTCACTTTGCCTGCCGCCATTCTACGTCACTACACACTGAATGCGTTGCGACGTAAATAGCAATGGCGGCGTACGTTCAAATAAAGTTTCTACAAAACGTATTAAACTAAACGATAAAAATAAAAAAAAATCTCATAGTTATGTTAGTAACAATCAAATAAATAATATAGAGCAAACTTGTCATTACAGTCGGGGTTCTTTTTAAAGCAAGACTACATCTATTTGCAGAATATTTCACTAAGTTATTTCCTTTTTACATGTTGTTAACTTGTTACATTTACAAAATATTATATTTGAAAGTGTCTTGTCCACAGAAATCGAATATACATAAACTCCACTTTGAGTGGGTTGTCCCATTGCTGGGTTACTTAAGCGTGTCCACCATGAACTAATAGGGATTTAACGATAACGGCAATATTGTGAAATCGCGTTCTTTTTTTCAATGAAAGACAAACCTAAGTCAGCTTTGTACCTCACTTCCTGAGCATTCAAATAAGATGCTGAACTGTGTCGACGGCCCAGGATTTTGGCTCACTGGTAGCGCTCTGACCTCTCAAACGAAAACATGGTCACGGCGCAGATTCGATTCCCCACTCCCCTCCCATTAAAAAAAAAAGGTAGATCACAGGAGGTTGGCTGCTTAAAAAGTGCATCTTGTTTGGGCTTAAAGGGTTGTCATTACTTATTCATTAGTTTTTTTATTTTATTTTTTTCACATACATGTTCATACATATGCGTACAGTACGTATCATGAATGACATCTTTGAGTAAACTTTGAGCATCATTTAAGTATCTCAAGGCCGGGCTGAGTGTCCTCTTTTTTTGGAAAACTAAATATTGTCACGTACCACAATGTGTATGTTTAGCATATAGGTAAACACCAAACCTACATGTATTTTTGTAATGTTTTCATGATTGTTTACAATTCATAATTTATGTAAAATGGGGGATTGGGTAAAAAAGGTTTTCCTCTTAATCTGTAATCAAGGTTTCCACCAAACGTAAACCAACTCAACTCACAGTTGTTTTTATTTGAGAAATGTTAAGGTAAATGTTAATACACATTTTTTTAAGTAAAACCAAATCAATCAAGTTGTCTTGCCCAGACGGCCGACAGACCCTAATGGCGATGCCATTAAACCCAATCGTTATTTCAGTAGAATTCAAGCTAACCGCGAGCAGCAATGCATACTAATGTCAGCCATCCATCCATCCATTATCTGAACCGCTTATTCTCACGAGGGACGCAGACAAGATCAAAATTCAAGTGAAGCCATAAAGTATCACAAACGTAAAACAGAAGGGGTGTACTTACTCTCATTGTGATTCGCAACCCAATAAAATGGTGACTGAAGTTCACATTCAGAAATCTTGCAAACTACCCACCAGTAAACTCTGCGGGGACAAATTGAAATGCAATGACGTTTTAGAATAGAAATTAATTTGTATTTTCAGGTCATATAAAATGACAATGTATCATTTATGTATGATTAAATTGTTAATAAAACTCAACCCACTCAGTAGTTCCTAATGCGTTCTCAGCCCTTTATCTTTGGGAAAGCTTCATAGTATGACAAATTTTAGAGATTGGAGATTTTATTAAAGTAGAAATGACTTCTTTGTTTGGAGGCTGGTTTCCGGCCGACATGACTGATTTGAGAGGGCATATTCTCCATTGTGAGGTGTTTGACTGACATGCTTATCCTTCAATTATGACAGTCTAGCATGTGTTAGCAAGACGACATTTTATGTTATAGACTTCATTCATTGTATATCTTATTTTTAAACCAAACATTTAAAATGAATGACAATCAAGTCTTTCAAGTCATGATGTCTCAAGTCAAGTCATGTCCTGATTCTTTCACTCCCAAGTTCATGTCTAGTGTCAAGTCTTCTCATTTGTGTCAAATCAATTGAGTCAATGAAAGACCAAGCTGCAATCTCCGTTCAACAAGACTTCTGCTAATATTATGACTACTAATTATCGTCATTAATCAATATATCAAATGTGTTTTGTTTACAGACTTCATAATCCGTACATCATCGTCTCTATACTGTTCAGAAAAGTCCGTTTTGATTGGACTGCAAGTTCCTTGTTAGTTTGAATCATCTCCCTCCATGCTACACTGTTGTCAGCAGGGTGATGTTGTCACCACAGCAGTGTTATAACATGGGGCTTCTCTCCAGCCCATATCCCTGACACCATTATGCCTCCTGACCATGAAAGACATGCACTGTTTTCGTGACTCATCCAGAGACTGAGCTGTGGTCAGGCTATAAAAAAAAAAGATGTCTGCTTCCCAGGGTGCAGTGCTAATACATAAGTGCAGGAATGTCATCTGAAGTGAAAGCAATGTCAAGTGACAGACTTTAATGATGAGTTGACTTGTATCTGTTTCATACATGCAACCTTATCCAACCTACATTACTTTGTGAGACTTTTGGACCAGCATGGATACATTGCTGTGTTAGGTCTGTTTTACACAGAAACATTTTGTCTCAGATGAGGAAAAGCAAAAGCAGCCGTCGTACATCTGAGAATGAGAAAGAAGATGCAGCCGTTTTGTGACCGAAAGACAGACTGTGACAGCTATTAAGCAACGAGAAATACAGTGGAAATAAAAATGGGTTATGAGACATCCAGTATACTTAAGGTTTGCTTTATTTGAACCTAAATTGCTGTTAAGTAGCAAATGTTTTAATATCCGCCACAGGACAAAATAATTTACATCGACCACTTTTTTGTTAATGAATTGCTCTTTTTCTCTCTCTCAAGTCAACACTGAACTAGGGGTCGACAACCTTTACTGTCAAAAGAGCCATTTTAGGCCAAATAAATAACCAAATATCTGTCTGGAGCCACAAAACATTTGAAAATTGTGATGAGTGAAACAGTGTTTGTGTTAGTCTAATGTACATCACAGCCCAAGAGCTAATTATTAGAGCTGCACCATAACAGAAAAATATGCAGCATCCAATACATAGAGATTCATTTTATTTTATTTTTTTCATACTTGAACATGAACATATTATATTTTCTACCTTTTTGCTATCTGACATTTTTGTGGATATTTTATAGTCATTTTCATGATTTTTTCTTTTGTTTTTAGACATTTTCTGGTTACTTTTTGAACATTTTCTTTCCAGCCTTTTCTTAATTTTTTTTGGGGGGGGGGTGACATTTCGAGATTTCGTCTTTTGTTTTCGGACAGTTTATAGTTACTTTGTAAACGTTTTCTTTTCTGCTTTTTAAAAAATACATTTTCTGACTTTTTGGCACATTTGTGAACATTTAATGGTAATTTTTCAGGATTTCTTTTTTTTTTTGACATTTTATGGCTACTTTTCACACTTCTGCCTGTTTTATTCAGTTCTCTAACATTTTTTGGACTCTCATGGACATTTTATGGTAATTTTCTGCTTTTCCTCTTCCTTTTTGGACATTTTATTGTCACTTTTTGGACAATTTTAAGTAAAAAAAAAAAGCGCTCTCTTTTTCTCAAAATTTTTGACTCTGACAACTTTTGAATATTTAATTATTCATTTTCTTATCTAAATCATTAATTAATTTAAATATATATATTTTTATTATTTTTACGGATCCACAGGAGAGGGACTAAAGAGCCAAATGTGTCTCCAGAGCCGCAAGTTGCAGACCCTTGCTCTAAACTAACCTTTAGCATCTGTTGTTGTTTCTCATGTCCTCCCAGATTATAGATAATGGGCTGTGTGCAATGCAAGGATAAAGAAGCAACCAAACTCACTGACGACAGAGAGACCAGCATCTCCCACGGTGCGGGCTACCGCTATGGGGCCGATCCCACGCCACAGCACTACCCCAGCTTCGGGGTCACGTCTATCCCCAACTACAACAACTTCCACACACCGGTCGGACAGGGGATGACTGTTTTCGGTGGGGTCAGCACTTCCTCGAACACTGGAACCCTTAGGACCCGTGGTGGGACAGGTAATGTGTTAAGAAAGCAGAACCACTATTGATTTACTTTATTGTATGTGGAGCCTCAAAACCCAGTACAAACTTGCAATTTAGTTGTCGCTATAGTTAACTTTTTTTCTTTTTAGATTGATGAGCAACAAATCAAGTGACTTTTTGTTGTTGTTGCTGTTTTTGAGACTTTTTGTTTCCCTCCAGCTTGCAAATGAATGAAAACCACCCTTTGCTAACTGAACCACATCAATCACATCTGCCACCCCCAAAATAATAAACTTGCTAACTGCACAAATCTTGCAGTTCTGCTTACCTTTTGGCTTGGACATGGTGTTGCTTTTGTGTAGTCCGGCGCCATGGGCAGAGAAATTTGATATACAGTTATTATATCAATTAGCTGAAATTCAGAATGGCTCGTTCACAAACACATTCCCAGATATAGGCAGATAACAGATTTACATGGTTGTTTGATTGTTCTTCATTTTATTATTCCGCAGCTCCTTCTGTTGAAATGTATTTGTGTTACAGGAGTCTCTTGCTCAAACAAGCCTAGAACATCTTAGTTGCAAGGCTCACTGATGACACCATCATCTTATCCTAATTGAGATAATGGCACTTTAAAGATGTACAGTAATGACTTTCAAATACGTGCATCAAATATTTATTGTCATTCATTCAATTCTATTCTCTTTAGCCAGTGGAAGCTTTTGCTGAACCTTGTAAAATATGTGACTACCCATTTTGAAATGTGTTCTTTGCGGTATTCTTTCCATGGATACACACATCCATCCACACATGCAAACATGTTCATATTGGTATGTTTCATTCTGACCGGCAAATGGCTACAACTGTATTAAAGCACATTCAAGTATTCAGCAATTGATTTAAATGTGCCAGATTTGTGTCTCCTGCGATCGTTATTTTGCCGTGAATGTCTCCGATTTGCCGTGAATGCTTGTAGACATTTACAAGCGGTTCTGAATAACACAAATGTGCACATTTAAGCCACTGCGCGGTCGCAACGTGCAAGCCGTCTCATCTAGACCACTTAGCGGCCGGTTAGCATCACAAAGTCAAGACAACTACTGTAGGTGGCGAGTTGCCAGTCACGGCAAATTAACCACCGCGGATTGTATCTTGACAAAACAATATGCAACCGCTTCATATTATCCAACCACCGTCTGCTTTATCATATCTGACCTCTAGTAACCAAACAACCTCCTCACGACAAATGTAGCTCCCACTTTAGGCATTATAAATTCACTAGTAATATGGTAGAAGGTGCACATCTCTTATTAGAAAGGAAGGCTAAATCAAAAAAGGTAAACTTACATCTTTTTCGTTTGCAGTCGTGTCACACTGTTGGGACCGATCCATTATGTTTAAACATGTTGCAAATCCAGCTGTGAACAGGCTTTTTACTAATAAAACAGTTCTTTGAGAAATGATGTCGGCACACGTCCTTCAAATATAAAATTAACCACTGTCTTCTCAAAAACTGACGAAGGAAGCAACCACTTTTTCTTGATCATTGTTTTTTCTCCTTTCCATGGAGCATTTGCGAGCAGCGGGAGAAAAAGAAAGAAGCAGCCAGCTTCTCGAATTTCAGTGGACGTGACAAACCTTTACCAGAGGTGGTGCCACTAACCCGAGGGGGCTGGATCGAGTGCACTTCCGTGTCTTTTTGATGTCACTAAGTCACGAAAGTTTAATCTGCCCGTTTGAAGAACACATTTTAGAAAGGAGGAGAAAGCTAAAGAAGTCGCGGATGGACTTTTCTCATACCTGGTTGGATTGTAGACAGGCCGGGGATGCATATTACTGATAGAAAACCCCACTAAAGTGCATTTTCATACTATAGGACCTTTAAGTTGTGACTGTGCGGGAGATGAAATGTGTTGTTAATTTTCTATGGCTTGAACTCATCAGTGTACACGCAACCAGCGTACTTCCATCACCCACTCGCGCTAGTTTTCATTCACGCTTTATTTCCGGGTTTGGGTGGATTGTGAAAGCAAGCGAGATTTGACCGCCGACATTCCAAACAAGAGTGAATGTTTGCGGTTCCTGACATGCTTTGTTTGAGCGTGGGCCCCCCCTGCTGCGGGGGCTTCTTGGTGCTGAGGCCGAGCGACAGTTGGGTTGTTGCCGCCATCGGGTGCCATATGCGGGGAGCACCGCTGTTTCCCGGTGCGGACACAGCACATGTCCGTCTTCAACCACCGATTCGAATCATGTTGTAAGGTGTGTGGCTCTACCATCGTTACAATATATTATATAATTTTAGAACAATACTTACCACGTACTTATACCATATTTATAATTTCATGGGTATCTTGTGGTCAACATGTAGCACTAGAAAGCATTACGTACCGCGTCGGATTGTCGTTCATGTCCTCCTCCAACTGTCATTTTTTGCGAGATTTTACTCCAAGTTGGGTTCGAATTCATCGCGCTATGTGCGGCAAGCACGTTCTTGAAAATTTGTTTAAACAATTGCAAAAGAAACCAAAATAATTACACAAAACTCAATTATTTATCTTCTGTTCTTGTATTATAACTTTGCTTCTCACTTTGTAATTTGTAATATTAATTTATTTTTGGTATTATTTAGACTTTATTCATGTTATACCTTGATTCATGGTGTTTTAGTATTTGTTGGATTTTATTTAATGGAAAAATAACTGTTAAAGTTAATGTTCTTTTATAAAATTATTATTTTATTTTTAAATAAATGGACATTTATTACCACAAACAACAGAACAAAAGTACCAAAAATTGGTACTGTTTAGTACCAGTATCAATACCCCGATACTGACAATTGGAACCGAACCAGTTAAAATACGAAAGGTACCCATCCCAACTTAAACATGCTGTTTTTTCAACATCCATCCATGGTCCAATGAATGCAGCAAAGATGTTCGCATTCGCAAACTGTTTTTCTTGATGGCGTAAAATTTTAGCATTTAAATTCGCCATCCCTCCGTCCACTGCATCCCCCCAACCCGTTTGACCAGTGTCCGACGAATATTAACCGGCAAAATTTTGGTCCAAGTGCTTCTCACCTTTTTCACCCCTGACCCATTTTCATGTCTGTGTATGCGCTAGCATAAAAAAAACATAAACAATTTATAAATACGTCTTTGGGACAGTTAAAACATTTAAAATAGAACCTATGTATACGTTTTTAGGAGCAAATTAGTTAATTAAGGTATCTGTATCATCAAATTGCCTAATCACAATCAATTGTCTACCTTTAAGTGTTTTTGTGCTTTTTAAAACAAAGGACAAAATTTGGACAAAGTTTGTTGATAAATAGAAATTATTTTATCAAAGTTTTTTTTCCAAGAAACATTACAACCATAACAAAATATACTTCTTTTTTTTTTACTTTCTTAAACATATTGCACAAAGTGATCATAGGAAAACAAATTCTTTATTATACACTATTCAGAAACTCCAAATACAAAAAATAAGAATGTCTGCCTTCATTGCACTTCTTTTGTGGATTTTTTTCAACTTAAAATAACAAGATGTTAAAGATCATCATGCAGCAAATATAAATCATAAAACAACATACAAAACAAATTATTTTTCAAGTACAATACTGTATGTGTCCAGGCAATCTACTACAAAGATGAGATGCTAAGTCACGTGAGAGGGGGAGCAAGTCTTCCTATGCCTGCTCTGCTCTGACACTGAAGTGGAGTGTGTGGTGACATAACTGTTATCTGTTTGACCAAACCGCAGCAGTACATAAAAGAGCCAAATTGAAACAAAATTACTAGATCGATATTATAGTGCCAATATAAATCCGATATCGATACTGACTTGGTATCGGTAATATTGATATTTGGATCAATCCGCCCACCTCTAGTACTCAACTCAATCTTCTCCAGCCAGAGCTCTAAGTCTGGAACTTGTGAGACTGGTTCTTCTTTTGTCAAAAAATTAAAATAAAAACTATAACGAATAGTTTGCACAAGTTAGTCTTTTGATACTTCTCTCTCTGTCCCTAAACTGAGATCTTGTGAGGTAAAATGAAGCCTTAAGTTCGAATAAAAGTTATGTGTAGACGTTTTCTGCAGAAAAATTGTGGTTAAATTCCAAATTGTATCACATTTCTTTGAAAATTTGCTACAGCATCCTGAATTCCCAACAATCCACGTCTTTACGGCAATTGACACCCGCACACCCTGTGCAGCCCAGCCCTGTCAGGAACGCCGCTTTGTGTAGAGGGGACATTGTTTCGGAAATGAATATCCCCACTCAGGATATCCTTTGTTTGGCTGAACCCTGTATCTACCTTGAACTCAAGATTTTGCCGCAATTTATAGGACTCCATTTTCTCAAAGCTTGGTTCATTTCTTTCAGTGTCTAATCCAAATCCACGTAGTGGCAGAGGCGCAAAGAGAGGCTTATCTTTTAAAAGTCCTCCTTCCTGCAGGGAAATTTTGGATGTACGCTTCCCTTCACTGTTGTAGTAACAGCAATTTTCAACCTGGAATATATTACTAATACCACACCCCCCATCAGACACATCATAGGAACTGTGTTAGCTGTGTTAGTTAGCTAACTGTGCTAGCCTCACAGATGTAATTGTTGTTTTGCTGATGTAATATCTTTCAATGGAATCCAGCTAGTCCTATGACCTTATATGTAACTCACTGAAAGGGCTAACATGAATCAATAAATCCATTTATACTTCCCAGCTACTGCATTGGCCTGGTGGCAACATGCACAAACTGCGATGCTTTCAGGGTCTTCTGATTCTTAAAACTTGTGAGCATTTTCCTCTCCCTTTTTGCCATTCTCATGAAAAGCAGCAGACCTTTCTCATTAGGAGTGCTATCAGTACAAAGCTCACATCTATCGAAAAACATGTTGCCCAGAGCTTTCTGGGAGCCTGGTAAGAGTCTAAAGTCAAATGACTTGAAATATTATGATCAAAAGAATCTTTACAGGACTCTCTAGAAGGCTCCATTCAACTTCCATTTGTCAAGCAGGAGAGCCATGAAAGCAGATTAAAGGCAAACACAGGCCTGATCAAATACGTTTTAGTGATGCTTTTGCCTTATCTAAGTCATTTGATCGCTAAGACAAAACAATTTAAATCCCACTTAAAGTTGTTCTAAACAAGGGATTCATTCAGACATTTTGGGTTATTCTTTTTTTTATTTTTTGCTAGTTTTAGACTTCCTTGGAATTGCAGAATTGGCCAAGTTATTTTCCACTGAAAACAAAGATTTCAATCACTGTGACAATGGGAACTGAGACACTGTATTCGTTGTGATTGAGGAGCGAAAATCAATTTGCTATCAAATGTTGAAATCCTCAAAATGATGTAGTCTGTTATCCTGATCGTTCCAAATGATTTGTTTGTAATTGTTTATCTGTTTGAATTACTAGATGCCAGTAACAAGATGGACTACTGCATTGTCCCAGACTTGTTGTAGTAGGTTATTAATTTGATCTAATACAGTTACAGTATTTTTTTTATTTTAGGCCAAATGTCTTGCAAGTTTGATTCACATAACTGCCACTTGTCATGTCACTACATTGTCTATTAACAATAAAACCCCACTTTTTTCTTCTTTTTTTTTACTAAAACCCCACTTGAAAGCTGTAGCTTTTAAGTAAAAAAAAATCTGCATTTATTTCACACTTTACTATATGGATTTATAGCATACAAGATGGTGTATTAACCGACACTGTCAAGTAATTTAATTTGGACAAAGTATTGTCACAGTGTATGCACAGATTTTTTAAAGTTGTTTATTTTATGTAAACATCATCTATTAGATGCTTTATTTATTTTTTTATATAAATATACAGGGTTAGCATATTCACTGCCAGTCTAAAATGTTCCAACAACTAACTGCACATTGACAGTGAAAGTAAAATGTAGATATCGGCTCCATTTTCAGGGGTGTACTTGTACTTGGCCAAAGTGAGGTAATTGTAAATGAACCTTGTTTGAATGATTGGAGGCAATGTTATGGCATGGATCCAAAATGAAATGAGCTTACTCGTGTTTATTCATTCAGTTACTGAAGACAAAAGTGAGTGTAGCACAATGTACACACAAGGACAAACTAAAATGAAGCTCTGGCAAGAATGTATTCTTGTGAGAGAAGTAAGTTATTTTTAATATATATTCACATCTATCTAGGACAGGTTGCTATTTTTTTTGGTCTCGTTTAAGAGTGACATTTGCTTGGATTAGTGGTGGGAGTAGAGGGAGATAAGGAGAACGTGACTTCAGGTGCTTTATGTAAAGGATTTTCATTTTGTAGAGGTTCTTCTACATTACCCTTATAGACTAATCCATGCTAACCATTTGCTAGTTAAAATTGTCACTTTAAAACTTTGAACAGATAAGAAACACAAGGTAGACAAGTACCGCTGTGGCGCAATGAACAGACGCAGACTGATAACGTTATATATTTACAGGTTTTGTGGCTGTTGTCACATATATACTGTACAGAGATGGCAAATCCAGGTCCAGAAAGTAAAAACCCTGCCACAGTTTAGCTTTAGCCCCTCGTGCTAGCTAGTTAGCTCCCTAGCAGGTAAACAAGCACCCGGGGAACTAGCTAAGGAGCTAGCTAGCTTGCACCTGGAGCTAAAGCCAAACTGTAGCAGTGTTTTTATTTTCTGGACCTGGATTTGCCACCTCTTATACTGTATAGTAAAGTAGACTAGAGCAGTCTCACAAATCTACCTACGTGGCAGTAATGTTGGTAGTGGTGACTGACTATCCCATCAAAGGTAATGAAACGCATGGAAATTAGCTTAGCATTAGCTTAGCATTGCCATAGCAACGTAACAGAGGTGAATAAAGGAAGTGTACTCACGCTGCAGTTGATTTAATATATGTATTATTTATTTATTTACACATATTTTGTCCTGTACTGGAAAAGTTTAGGTTATGAAAAAAGTACAAACAATAATTTTGTGCTGCATTGGGTGTTTTTGGCCCACGAAAAAAGTATTCCTTTTTAACAGACTGTCTGCTCGGTTTGTCATCAAGGTTCTACTACTGTATTGCACTTATGTTTCCCCCGGTCAGCATTGCCCTCTTATTTTATCCAATCATCTCCTTCCCCACTCTTTTGTTGGCAGTTAATTTTACGCGTTCTTGGAGTATTTGCAAATGAGCATGTGCAATGTGACTTATCAAACCCGAGACGAATTGTGATGGATGTTTTTGTGTCTTCAACATGGAGAGCGGATCTTTTCCGCTTGTGTAAACAATTTTTAAATACCAGAAACAAATATTAGCGCGACATATCGTCTCTTCAACAATGCAACTTTAGTGCTTCTGAATGATCTATGGGCTGACTTGGAGTTGGTCACATACGACAAAACTCCTTTTTATTTATTTCCGCCCGAGTCATTTCACATTTCAGCGCATTGTGACAGTTGTCCGAGGTTGGTGTCTCTCAGGGCAGTTTTTCATGTGTGCTGCCCCAAGTTTTAACCACAGGATGAGTATTTAGGATTTGTTATATTAAAGCAAAACATGGATTCATGTGGTTGCAGGCTTCACCAAAACTATCGGCGCAATGGTATTTTGTTCTGCTACTCAGTGATAAGTTGCTTTGTCTACCACTAACACTTCCAATTCCATCACTTCAAACGTAATTTTACCATCTGCACTACCTGGAGGGCAAAACCGTCTTTTATATACAGCAGTCTCCACCTCTCTTCTTCTGCATCTGTTACTAACAGCGCATGCAATCTGTCATAGTGATTTTAGCTGTTTGGGAATTTAGTAAACCATGCTCTGCGTCATTAACTTTTGTTGTTGTTGTTTTTTTTTTGCTTATGCTTCTTTGTCAGCTGTTGTCATTGACATTTTATATTCCCCTATCCTGAGGTATCGCCTGAGATGTTCTGTTTAATGAGAAAATGCAAGATTGTTGCTTGTATATGTTTGAGTCCACCTGTCTGTATTATGACATTGACAGTCCATCCAATAATGATGCAAGTTTACAATTTCAATAGAAAAATCCCATCTTCTACTTAAAAACAAAAAACAGAAGCTCTTCTGAAACCAGCCCGCTCGGGGCTTTAATGCAGTTTGTATTATGAATTTTAAAGTTTCAATAACTAAATAAAGACATTGCAGTTGTAACTTATTGTAAATGTGCCTTTTGCCTTTCCATAGCTGCTTCCAAAAGTTTCTGTCCGTACTTGCCGTACATCTATGTGTTGAGTGGACTGATGCCAGGAATCGGAAGAAATCTTATCACAGTCTACCGCAGTGTGCCTGTCCTTTCGTTTTTTTCTACTTGTAAATACATAGTTTACAGAGGTGGTGGGGCAATGTTTTTTTGCAGTTACTGTGACTGTCGAAATTAGTCAGCAGCAACAAGCTGGTCGAGGGAGCTGCGGACAAGGGAGCACTGATTTAGACTAAATTGCAAGCATGGATGAAAAAAAATGGCCTCCTTTCTCTCTTAAATGACAAAACCTGCTTTAGCTATGATGTTTCATTGATAGGAGAAAACTGGTGCTGTTTGTATACTTGATTTAATCACCAATCCTCACCTGCAAAATTGCACATTTTGATCCAGAAATGGTCTTCATTTAGATAAATAGTAATCTTCACGCAGATGAATGTTGATGTTACTTTTTTAAATTATTTGTGCAGGAGTCACCCTCTTTGTGGCACTTTATGACTATGAAGCACGGACAGAAGATGACCTCAGTTTCAGAAAAGGAGAAAGGTTCCAGATTATCAACAGCACGTAAGTCACTACAGTCTCTTGTCAGAGATTCAGCTCTTGGGGAGAGTGTACCTTCTCATTAGGGCCCGAACTTATGAAACTTTGCACACGTCAGACCTGGCATGGTTGTCAATATTTTTAAAGATTTCAATAAATGGCTCAATAGTGCGCTCTACAATTTTTTAACAAAGCATTCCCGTTTGTTGTACGTTTCACCTAGATTTGTGAAAATTGGGAGGAATATATCAGCCCAAGGCCTACAAAAAGTCTTTATATGCTAAACTTAACAGGAAGTCCGCCATTTTCGCCCTATTTTAATGAACTTTTCCTGCAAAATGTATCCAATCGTTTTCAAACCTTGGGTGTTTCATTTAAAGCCATTTAAGATAAAACGTTTTTAAAAACTTTTTCTGTTTGCCTTTGCACTCTGTTGCCGTGGCGATGCGCTTGTTTGCAAAGACAAATTATGCTGTTCTTGAGGAAGAAAACCTAGCTGAATACTCGTGAAACTTTGTACACACATAAGACTGGGCAAAAACATTTACAGTGTTCCCTCACTTTTCATTGGTGATACGTTCCACGTCCGCCCGCGATGTGAATGGTGAATTTTCTTTCTTTTTTAATAAAGTCTGGCGGAGGAATGAGACTCACACATTGACCTTACTGTGTAGGTACCAGTGTGTACGAGTAACTGGCGTCTGTTCTAAAAATAGTTTACCAGTGATGAGACAATGACTTACTAAGAATGATTAAAATAAGAAAAATGTCAACATTTTTTTAAAGTTATCATGGTACACTTCTCTTAATTGACCAAATATTCTATATTTTGCTTTGAAAATGTAACAGATTGTGTTGAATGGAAGAAAGAGCTGTTGTTATTTACTTAAATATTACAAAAAATGACAAAAATAGCAGCATATGTAAAGAATTTGATGGGGTTTCACTATTGAAAAATCGATAGTGTCTGAAAAGCCTGCAAAATATTGAGGTACAACCTGAGGTACACCCCACAATGTATGACTTATGGACCCAAATAAAAATCTGCGATAGAGTGAATCTGCAATAAGTGAACCGCAAAGTAATTTTACAGGGTTCTTGTCCTATGTGCCAGTACCCCAACGTGCAAGTGCCCCAACGTTGTCAGGGTGGTGAGTGCCCTTTATAACTGTAGTTTATCACTGGGGTTGAGCTACAGGGAGGAGAGGAGAAAGCGCTCTGCAGCTAACTGAGCTAAAAGTGTATTCATTATCTGCAGTAAACAAAAGACAAAATACGTGCTTTCTTGGAATTGCAAGAAAAAATATTCATTCACAAACAACATTTATGGTAAAAGTGAACCGGTTTATAGGCAGAGAAATGCTTACATTAAATGTCAAATGTTTAGAAAAACAACTGGCAATCTATTTTAGTTTATACAGAGCGCAATATTACAGACCGTAAATCTTTTCAGTGAGCTCCAAGAGTGTGGTTTGAACAAGAAAATTACAATAAGCAATGTGCCCAGTTTATTTAAGGTTTACACTGGGTGGAGCAATGATCCCTGAAATGTACTTGGGACAGGAAAGTGCTCTGTTACACCCACAAGGATGTTTGCTAATTTCCCTTTCAGAAAAGCTGTGGACGAGCAGTATGAGTAGTAAGGAATGGAATGACACTAAATCACTTTAATTTGACTTGATTGATATGCTGCCCATAAACACATCGTAAACTGTTGCAATTTAAACACAAATTTAAGACACTATGATACAGAATCAAACACAATGTTTCCATATGAGTAACGAATTATAAAACCAAATCCTAGACTCAACCTTTTGGCCCAGCAAGCCCTCAACAATCCCATCAAGCACCACTGAAGGTCTAGTAACTATCTTCGACATACCACAACATGCCTCTGTCGCTCGTTGGCCTCAGAGGAGGAAAACACTGACATTAGGGCTTAGACTAATTTTTTCCCCTTTTCTCTTGACATGCTCCTTAGTGGAGCCCACAAAGAGCTGCATCACATCTTCAATTCCTCTCCGCTCCCCTTTCTTCCATGCAAGCCAGCATCAAATATTTATTTCTTAGCCACAGTGACTCCTGTTGGACAAACACAGAAAAAGCCTTATGACTCTCATGATGAGTATTGCCAGTTCAGGTGGGCAACCAGACATACCTATTAAAAGACTTGATGGTTATGTCTGTCTCTAATTAAAAAAAAGCTCAGATATGAGGGTTTGCTGCTTGATTATTGTGACCCATTAAGGACAGCTCTCGTTTTGACTGTAATTGTGGGAATGCTGAACAGGCACTTATTATTCCGCTTACTTTTTCGCCATGCAATAATTCCCAGATAATACTTCCGATTTACACGATTCAAATTTCAACTTGCTTCAAAAATTCACGCCTCTCTGGTATATATCATCTGATTCCACATTACTTACAGTATTCGCACAATTTAACGGTAAATACTTTTCCCCATTCATTTTCATTAGACTGACATTGAGTCCCACTTTCCACACCCACTTCCATAATACAACTTATCATCATTACCAGCTGTCTGATACTTGGCAGTGGGTTCAAACCCCGGTTGGACCACATTTTAGTACATTCGAGGGGTCGATACCAACTGACTATCGTATCAGGAAATAGATGATAATTTCACTGAAATGATTAAATGCATGTACAATTGATAAGTTGTCATTTTTACCCAATTTGTCTCTCATTATCCTTTAACGCCTTTTATTTAATTAATTTAATTTTCAATGACGTTCAGCAAGACATCCTTCACTACAATTTCACAACACTTCAATGATGACAATCAAGTCCACTGTGGCTCAGCTGCTAGTCCGGTGGAACTTTGACTGGTAAATGGGAGGAGATGGTTTGAATCCCACCTTGGACAGATTACAATTAAATATTTGTAGTTTTCACATAATTTATCTTTCAATTTACTTCATAAGCCACATGCATTCAAATCTTAGCGTTCAGCTTTTCAGCATTCCCATGCAATTTCTGCAGAAATTGCACTTTGTCTAGTTTATTAAATGATATTGTTTAGGCAGCAGGCAATCATATGAATACACTCACATGGAGTAAATGAATGCATGAGTGATTCATCTGGAATCACAAAGGTCTTCTGTTTAATTATTCTCATCACAAGGCACAGAGGAAGAGAGGATATGAATCGATTGAAAGACACGGGGGAGACTCTTTGTTTATTCTTCCTATTTTCAGTGATATTCTGTTTTGTTTCTGGAGACGAAAGATCTGGTGCATGGGACAGATAGGGGACCCGCCCCTCCCCCTTGTCAGAGTTTCTCTCCCGGGCTCCATCGAGACACACGTTTCAACACGTTACACAACATAAACACGTTCTCCCCCTCGCCCCCGTAGATAGTTCTCCTTCAGAATGCAGATTATTAGAGTCTCAGACCTTTACTCCCTCCTGAGGGTTCCTTCTTGAAGCTGCCCGGTAATTCATAGGCAGGCAATCCCCCATCACATCTTTATTCAGCATAAATAAATGTCTCCCACCTTCTTTCATTCATTTCTCTCTCTCTCTCTCTCTGCTACTCCGTCTTTAGAATTCCTTTAACATACTTGTACAGGCACACCCAAGAACTACTGTTTAAACAATGACATTCGAGCTGTCAAAATTAATCAATTAATCGACAAGTAATCGATTATCAAAGTAATCAACAACTATTTTAATATTCGAGTAATTGTTTGAAACCATTATTTAATTTAGAATTGTCCAAATCCTCTGATTTCAGCGTACCAACAGTAATTGTTCACCGATTTCTGCAGTCCTTCATGAAAGAAGACTGATATGACGTATTTCTGAAACAGATATTAACATTATTTATACCATGACTAGATTCTGCTGGTTCTCCTTCTGGCAATGTTCTGCATAGTCTGTAATAGCAGACCAAAATGGCCTCAAGGGCAAAAAAAACAGACACAGATGCAGGGCGAGGTTAAAAATGGCTAAACACAACAGAGTCAAATTGGTGTCTGTATGGCTCAGCACACAGTCTAAAACCAGTATAAAAAAAAAAATATATATATGTATATATATAAAAAAGGCTGTACTGAAATCCAAAGCGGAAAGCCATGAAGCAGTAAAAAAGAATGCAGAAGAGTACTGTGGTAACTTAATGTGGCTGATTCCAGACCATATAAATTTCAAACTGTCAGTGAATCCAGAAATATTCCGGACATTGACATGTTCAGTGGTACGTAGTATACAAGTTCATGAGGTGTAAAATATATAGCAATCTTCTCTTCATTTTCCCAATTTTTTTCGGTCTTTTCCAGTGAAGGCGACTGGTGGGACGCTCGCTCGCTCAACACTGGTGGCAGTGGTTATATTCCCAGTAATTACGTGGCTCCGGTGGATTCCATCCAAGCTGAAGAGTAAGTAGAGAGCGAGAGTGTTCGTGCTTGTTTTCCTGCTAGTTAGCCAGCTAGCCAGCACAAGGGGCTAAAGGCAAACTGTGGCAGGGTTTTTACTTTCTGAAAGTAAAAACCCTGCTACAGTTTGCCTTTATCCACAGGTGCTCGTTTACCTGCTAGTTAGCTGGCTAGTTTGCCAAACTATGGCAGGGTTTTTACTTTCTGTACCTGGATTTGCCAACTCTGATTAAAATCCCTATTTACAAAATGGCAGCTACTGTATTGTCCTGCAGTGCTAAATGCTTGTGTTAATTAATCATTTGTGTTTATGGTGATTTAAATGTTACACATGAATTTAACCTTTTCAAAATTTCTTGAGGTGAGGTTTCAGTTTTCTCCCTCTAGTACCGCTGTTTGGTTAACATGCTTCCTCCTCTAATTACAGTTGGTACTTTGGTAAACTTGGCCGAAAAGAGGCCGAGAGACAGTTGCTCTCTACTGGGAACCCACGGGGTACTTACCTCATCCGGGAGAGTGAAACCACAAAGGGTAAATTATCAATATTTTTGATTATTAGCACCACAAAGTTCAACCACAAAAACCTAGTCGCTCCTCCCCAGGTGCCTTTTCCTTGTCCATACGGGACTGGGATGACGTGAAAGGCGATCATGTCAAGCATTATAAGATCCGCAAGCTGGACAGCGGCGGCTACTACATCACCACCAGAGCTCAGTTCGACTCATTACAGCAGCTAGTTCAGCACTATTCAGGTATGACGATTCTTTGTATGAGTTTGAAAATTGCTTCTCACATTTTGTTGTTTGTCAGTATTTGGCCTGCGATTCCAGGGCTTTTCCCGCCTCTCACCCAAAGTCTGCTAGGATAAGCTTCAGCTCACTATAAGGATGGATGTTTACGATTCCAAACTTATTATTAGTCACTTAAGGATATGAATGATATGTATTATGACAAAAAGTATTAAAATGACTAAAAGTATGAAAACTCCTAAGTACTTTAATGAGCGCCTTATAAAGGGTTATTGAACGATGTCTTAAGATCAGTCTAACATCTGGATGATAAACGATGAACTGTACCTGATTACGTAATAATACAGTATAGGTAATAATAAGATTTAGGGCTTCAACTAACAATTATTTTAATATTCTGTTGTTTATTTTGATAAATAATGGATGAATCAGATAAAGAAAAACTTTTTTTTAATTCCATCCCTTTAAATATTAATGGTAAATACCAGTATAAGTACTCAACTCATGAGAAGTTGCCAAAACCGATACCAAGTACCGATACTTTTGATACATACAATTTCTCCCCCAAAAAAACAATGACAGATAATTTAAATGAAATACCTATTTATCCCAGAATAGCATTTTTCCTTAAGACTATATAAATGTATTCTTTTAACTTTTAATTTGTAGTCCCTGATCGTAACTGGCAACAAGAGGGCAGCCGAAATAGGTATTGTGAGTATCGATCCCCGAAAATAAGGCCGTTATACCTGGTATCAATACTCGCCCATTCCTGATAAATAGATTATGTTTTGGTTACTGGTTTGGTCCGCCAAATGTCACAAAATCAGCAAGTCTTCTTTTATAGAGGACGACAAAATCTGAGAATATTTACCCTTCAGAGGAGGAAATTCCGAGGATTTGGACAAACCTGTTAAGGAATTTGTCCAATTTTTGGCTTTTGGTTTTTTATTAATATTAATATAAAATATAAAGCATATGAAAAAAATCACTGAGTGAGCTGAAATTGCACCCAATTGTCCAAAACATGTTAGTTGAAAAGGGCACCGTCCAAAATTTCTAAATTATTATTGTCATTATTATATGTGGGAAACAATTTTTTTGTAGTAAACGTGCGAAAAATGTCAACATTTTGGCCCATTGACTCCCATTATAAATCTTAATTTTTTTATGTTTTTTAAGATGCACTGTACACCTGATGTGTTATAGTGCATTTCCCGCGATTACCTAATTTATCCCTTCACTGGGGCAACTAAACAGATTTTTTTACTTTAGAGTCATAAAAGCCATAATACACCAGATGGCGCTAGAGAGCTAATTATAATTTTTGGTTGAGCTGTTTTATGTGCTTCCTATGTCCCCATTCATAAACCAAAACAAGAAAGCACGGTTGGGATCGAGAGCTCAGACCTGTGAGCATGTGTGGACGCAGTAACAGTGACGTGCACACGCTTATGAGTGTGTGATGAGTGTATGTGCGCGCGTGCGTGATTATTCCAATTTGAATGTGTTTTTTATAGATATACAGATGATAGTTAGTTGTGCTCTTAGGACAATATGGCTTTTATTGTCCATAGAGGGCATCAAAAACAAAAACATAAATAAAAACTAAATATGTATGTATAGGTGTGGTGCCACTGAACATTTTGAGTGGTCGCAAGTAAAAAGAAATATTCAGAAATGACTTAGATATCACACTTCCAACAGTGAGACAAATTTTGGCTCATTTTACTAAAAAATGTTACGTTACGAGGTCAAGGTAAACAAGGTCTCTAAATAATCAGTTATCCAAAAATATTTAATTTAATAATCAAGTAGTCGATTAATGGTTGCACATCAAATATAATTTGCATGGAGTTTACTATAAATAACATGTTTGGTCAAATTTAACTCAAAATTGCATTACTACGCAGTCAGTAAAGAAGCTGTTGTAGTAATTTGACTTAATAACTTGAACCATAAACATGCCACAGTAGTACTTGGAGTTATGATAACTGATATTGTAATAAGAGAATAATTGAACTGTTTTTTCATTTATCACTGTTCTCTCTCCCCCTCACTGCAGCCAGTCTGTTTTCTAATCAGGTCCGCACCAGGGGTTTTCTTGATATGGTTTGTCACAGGACATTAATTGCTCACTATACTTTATGATCACTAGATGCACACAGGTGACAGCACTTCTGCTTTTATGGCTTTTTCTGCTTTCTTGCATATCTTACATGAAAGAGCATTTCTTTCATTCGGAAATAGTTAATATAACTTTGAAATTGGACATACTGTATCAATAAAACTGGAATTAGAAAAATTAGTAATAATTAGTCCTCATCGGGGCTTTGCGCCAGTACACTTCAAATATCACAATGAAAATGGGTGCAATTGGTCCTGTTCTTTGAAATCATTCATTCTTTTTCTAGGCCAGCTAAGCATTGTGCCCCCAGGGGGAGCCAAGTGTTTGCTCTGTGACAGCGAATGTCTTGTTCTGACCAACCCCGAAATGGAAAGAAAGCTTTTAATGGAGAGCAATTGATTCAACTGAGATCAAATTGTTATCATTCCGCTCCATCTTTTCAAGCTGCTACATTTTGAGGAAAAGCTGTTTGCTGTGGATACAGTTCACATATTGGCAGGTTTTATGACAGGCACCAAAGTGAACCGAACACCAAAATTAGCAGGCAATTGGCCCAGATGGGCTTTGATGGCCGGCTAAGCACCCTCATGGGTGAAACTTCGACCTTTATCTCATCTTAACTGCCCCATGTAAACACCCTGGGGATTTATCAGGAAGGAGGATCCCTGTATGAGGATAGGAGAGGGGGTCTTTGCACTTATCAGCTTGGAAACACGGCCCTAATCTACTGGTTTAATCGATAACAAGCAAACACAAGAGCTTCCTCTGGAGTAAAAGCAAGACGTTTAATTTCATGAGACAGCATCAGCAGCTAAAGTGACGCTGAGCAGCGCTAATGGAAATGGAAGCAGCTGGTGAACCACTCGGGCACCTAAACAGGCTTCTCATGTTGCATAAAGCCCCGGCCTGATATTTAACCACTACTTACGTATACATTCTTAGACTCAGATTATTGCTTAACATTAATTACCGTCATTATCATATAGCATATGCAGCTTGAGAGACCATTAAAAGGGAGCCCATACTTGCTTTATGAGAATACGCCCATACATACACTATAGGGACAAAAGTATTCGGATAATCCTCTTATTCAAATATTCAGTGTGTGGTAGGACTAGAACGGGAAAAAAAAATTTGTTACACTCTTAACATAATAATAATATAATAATAATTAGGGCTGGGTTTAAAAAATCGAATAATCGTTATCGAATCGATTTTTCTTTTCAAGCCCGATATCGATTCATAAAACCACGAATCTATTATTTTATGTATCTCTTTTCCCCATAAATTATAAAGAAAATAGAATTTTAAAGGACAATTCTTTTTTTGTATTGTATTGTTTTCTTGAAAATTACTGTTCACATGGATTTAAAAGTATTTTCTTACATTTATGAAAGACCTGGCTTAATGTTCTTTAAGACAAGTCAGAATGTTTTTAACTCTTTCACTGCCAGACGTTTTCAGAAACGGGTTGTCCCCACTGCCAGCCGATTTAAGCATTTTGAGTGATCTTTCAAGGTCCACAGAAAATGTTGTGTTTGGACTATGGAAACACACATACTACCAAATGAAAGATTGGACTCTCATCTTTCATCAGAAAAAAAAGTTTGTTTCTACCTTATTCCGTTCTTCAGTAATCAACAATAGAAAATGGTTACTTTCACCGAAATTCTCTGTTTTGAAACAAAAAACGGAGAAAAAGAGCTTTTCGTGAAACGATGTTATTTCATGCACTCTAGTGAATTTTACACTTCTTTTTGTCCATGTATGATGCCACAAACACCTAAATAGTGCTTTACTTCTGTAAAACGCTTTCACCAACAATGAAAAAGTGTTTTTTGATTGCAAAATACGTTTATTTCCAATCAACAGTGTAACAATTTGACAAAACAATTTCGCAAACTATTTACAAATGTGTGCAACTGTGGTACTACTTACAATTATGTGGATGTTTCAAATACAGTTTTTCCTTTTTGTAACGCTCTCCTGCGTGCAAGGAGACGCCAGGACTCGCACAACAGTTTACTTTCACTTTCGCATTGGTCCGTTTTGCGTGCAAACGTTACACTTTCTTGACGGCCTTTTTTTCCGGGGAATAAAAAGCAAGTAGCAGACTGTACACACTTCCTCCGATGAATATGCATTGGACTCGGGGCACTCTCCGTCGTCCGATCGAACGTCCGCCTGTGCGTGCTCGGTTGCGCTCCGCGTTACGACACCGTCATAGCCGCCGCATCAGCGGTTCCAATTTCGCCGTCAAGCTCGGATTCACCTTCATCATCATCGATGATGATCATCGTCGTCATCAATGTACTATTTTAGCGTTGGTCGATGCCTTTCGTCTTGTAAGTGTAGAGCTGCTTGCAAACGCTCGCCATTGCCCGTTCCCTCCTCCATCTAGCTCCATCTAACGTCTTCTACTGCCGCGTCAATGCTTCCCAACCACGGAGTCACCACCCTCATCTTCATCATCGATGATGATCATGGTCGTCAACAATGTGCTCTTTCAGCGATGCTTTTGGTCTTTGAAAAAAACGGCTCGGGCGTGAGCTCCTCGCGACCGGCCGCCATTTTTCCTTTGTCTTCCATTCTCATCTCCTGCTCGACGCTCTAGCTCCGCCTCTACTGACGCCCACCCGATCTTGTCAAAAGAGAGTCATCGCTGCCCTCTAGGGGCCAAAAATAGTCATTAGGCACAACAGACAGGCTGGAAACTTTCACCAGACATGCGGAAGGGTTTCCTCTACCCGTTTCAAAAAAAAAAAAAAAAAAATCATTGGATGACGTCTTTTGACGTCATTGGCAGTGCTCCGTAGGTTTTTACTTGACGTCTTTAAACGTCAGTGGCAGTGAAAGAGTTAATTTATATTCACAATTATTGCATTAGATTATGAAATATTTTCATCTCATCCTTACTGATGTCAATGTGCAACACTTAAAAACGAAATCATTTGACCACTTACTGCCTCTGCAGCATTTACTTTGAAATTTAATATTTGTGGAGTTTTTATCATGTCCTTGACATTTAACTCATTCACCCCCAGCCTTCACTGAAGAAACACCCTTCACTCCCGGCTGTTACACTGGATTTTGACTGATTTTGCAAGGCCCACAGAATATTGTGTTCTATTGCTATAAAAACATGGAACATACCAAAAGAAAGATTAGAGTCTCTTCTTTCATCAGAAAAAAAAATATTTGTATCTGTTTCCATTTTGCAGCAATTAGCATTAGAATATAACCAAGTTTCATCATTATTCACAAATCTGTTTAAAACAGTGGGGAAAAGAGCTTGTTGTAACATGGCCCTGGTTGATCTCTTATACTCTGATGCCACCTGCTGGCCATTTTCTGTAATAACTACCATTGCTTTATGTGACCTCTTCAGGTCAGCGGCTGCATCAAAGCCTTCTGTATGCTGTAGCATAAAAAAGCATTAAAAAACGTATAAATAAGTTTATGGGACCATGGCAATATTTAGAATAGACCGTTTTTACACGTTTTGGGGAGGAAATCAGTTAAGAAGAATTGATATGCCATAATTAATTGATATCGGATTGAATTGAATTAAAGTGAATCAAATCGGAAAACATCTCAATTAAATCGAACTGAACTCTTGTGAATCGATATTGAGTTGCTTGATGAAATTAGAATTGATACCAGCCCTAATAAAAATAATAAAAATAATAATAATAATGTGTTCAATTAAATGATTTTAAATGAGAAAGTGTTTGATACACGCTGAACGAAATACGATAACATCCACCTCACATGTCCGTGAAGTTCAGAATGTGTCTGCCTGCACCTGGATCAAGGTCATGAAAAACACCTTACACTACCTGCGCCAATACTTAAACCTGGTTCCAGCAGGCCTAAAGTTTAGTCTACTTTCAGCCACCAAATTGTGGTATGGCACAGACATGAAACAAATTGCCAAACAACCATATCGAGGCTTGAGTCAGTACAAAAATTAGCACGTCAGTTTTTAACTATTGAAATATAGAGCCCACCAACTCTGACAAATGTTTTTCTTCAAGATATCATAGAAAGATTACTGTCCCAATTCCTTTGTCCTTGTATATACAGTAACTCTCTCAGAATAAGGCGGTATGTACTTTTTGTAAAGCCATGTTTCAACCACGGTGCAGCTCACCTACTGTCTGTAGTGTGACATGACCTAGAAACAGCCCATAGGGCCATTTAAAGCAATTGATTTTCAGCTTAGTCTGCACTCTGTCCACATTTATCGTCACTGTAGAATTCACTTGAACAGCAGTTCAAAATGATTTCTCTTGTCAACTCTCTGTACATGTTTTCCTCTTATTTCTGCGTTGCTGTGTGGCTCGAGCAGACCGAGCTGCCGGTCTCTGCTGTCGCTTGGTGGTTCCCTGCCACAAAGGGATGCCCCGCCTCGCTGACCTGTCAGTCAAAACCAAAGATGTGTGGGAGATCCCACGGGAGTCACTACAGCTGATAAAGCGTCTAGGGAATGGGCAGTTTGGGGAAGTCTGGATGGGTACGGATCCAGCCGCCTCCGGAAGATGGGGCTGCATGGAGGAGGCCACACTCGGACCGTGAAAACCCCAAAACATGAGCAAATCAATTGTCTGGGAGAACAGGGGCTTCAATGGGATCATTTCTCTGTCTTATCAGTCTAAAGATGGCCTCCTTCATCGTCCTTAACTGCATGTATTTCCCCCCTCTAGTTAACCCTGTATGCCTTCCCTCCCATCCCTGTAGAGAGTGCGGATGGTTTGTGCTTTAAATTAACTGGCGTGAGTGTGAACTACATTCCTGACACTGTGGGCTTGAGTCATGATGCCTGGGAGATCAGAAGAGGCGCACTTGAATTGGACTTAAAGCTGGGCACAGGATGTTTTGCTGAGGTTTTTTCCGGTAAGAGTTCAATCCCCCCATCCACCCACCCCCCAAGCAAGAATATTACACTATCGTCTGTGTTTGCCTTTTCGCCCGGAAATTTAAAAAGAAGATTCCCTTGAAGCCTTTTAACTCTTTTTGTCAGATTAGAAAACGATTTTGTTTATCATTGAAGATAAAAGCATTAGGATGCCCCTGAGATTTTAATTTTGTTTACACCATAACTGAATAACCATTTACAATAATAAATATGATATTCAGTATCAAGTCTTGCTTTATTAATGAAGCATGTTTTCTTTAAGTAAATTCCATGGCAGTGTGTGCTACATTGAAGCTGATCTTTTTGCCTGTAGCTTTTCACTATGTGGCTAATATAAAAATGCTACATATTAGAAATTAGCTACTGCGAATGACTAGCGACCAAGCTGGGGCATAACCCACCTTTTGCACAACTAGCTGGGAGAGACCCCTGCTCAGCCACGGCTGAAACAAGGAAAAGCCACATAGAAAATTGATACATAAAACTGACATGTTAGCATGCTAACGCTATTTCAATGGCTTTATGGCAGCTATTAAGAATAATTTAGCACCTGTGAGGATATTACTGCTTAAAAAATAACATTTGTTCTAGCGATAGAGAATAAGGGTGTTTTATTCAACACACTGTGCTAATTAAGTGGGGGAAACTACTATTTGAGAAGAGGAAAGTGCGACGCTAATATAATGCTGTTTAGCTAATTAGAGTAGATATTCAACTTTGGTAGTTTTAACAGCTATGTTAAGTGTATGCTGGTCGTCAGCATTGTTCGTTACAATGATGAACAGCATAGTTCAGCATATTTTTTATAGCTGATACAATATATTCTATGCCCTAGGCTTGTGAGCTAACGTTAGCACAGCAAACACATGCTCTCGCCAGCCCAAAAGGAAGACCCTTTAAGTATTAATGGTGTTTGCGTAAAAACCTAAGTTTCACAATACAGTCAGAATTTTTATGTAAGAACAAAATATTTGAATTAATGGTGAAATTTTTTTCATGCCTAATTGGGTCATTTAGTTTGTTTTTTTATAAGCATTTTCTGTTGTTTATGTTTATTGTTTATTTATTGAATTAAATGTAACAGCATAGATATTTAGTTCCATCTGCAGACTAGTAGGCTATGTGTTCTTTCCAGCTGGACAGATGCTAGGATTTGGGCTTTTCCCAGATGGCACCTAGCTTCTTTCTTTACCAAGCCGATGGACCCGTCTTCCCAAAAAGTCGGCACCACTTTCATATTTGGGCTTACCTACAACATTTCAAGCATGCTAGTTGATGGTCTCTGTCCTCCCTTTGAATCAGTCCTCTCACAGTATGAGATCAGTAGAACTATGACAGTGGTCCATATTTGGTTATACAATTCATGTTAGCTGACAGCAGTGCCACACTCATGTTATATTAGAGCAACTGGCATGCCCACATTTAGGAGCTTACAGGCTTGTTCTTGTTAATCATCCTATGAAGGATTATCTGCTCCCGTGTTGGCGCATTGTGGCTCTCCAATCCTCCCTGGATTCTACTGATGGCTTTTCAAATCCATTTCAAATCAAAGTACCTTCTAAATCTTTTATCCAATTAATTATCCATCTGCTCAAGCTGTGTGCATGAGAAGTAAAGATGATCTGATTCTCATAGCGCCTCCTGATCTCATGCTGTGTGGCATGACTTTTGTAGTACATCAAGTGTCTGTACTACAAAAATATTCTTTTTTTGCATGCCTAACAAATCATCTGTGGTTAAACAGTGTGACTCTGAGGTATTAAATATGGTAACGGTGCACCGATGCTTGCATATGTGCATGGTGACAGGAACATGGAATGGCACCACAAAGGTAGCAGTGAAGACTCTGAAGCCTGGAACCATGTCCCCCGAGTCCTTCCTGGAGGAGGCTCAGATCATGAAAAAACTCCGCCATGACAAGCTGGTGCAGCTGTACGCTGTCGTGTCAGAGGAGCCTATTTACATCGTCACCGAGTACATGTGCAAAGGTACATGAATGCTCACATAAACACTCACTTGCACTCTGCACCAAAGGATGGATTTAAAAAAGTTTCCATGGTTATTGTACTTATGGACATTTACCACAAAGGGAATTGGGGCCATTTGTTCAAATACTGTATAATAGCATGCTGGTGAACTTGTTTATTTTAATGTCACTAATGAATCTGAGTAGTGCAAAATGGCTGCCCCCTGAGAGGGATAAAAATGTATGGATTTTGCTGCTTAATTTATATTCCATTACAATTCCGTGTTTAGACTAGTGAGCCCACATAAAACATATTATTGTGAAGAAAAGTTTTTGGTTGACTTCCTCTTTAACCCTATAAAGCCTGAATCATGAAATATATAAGAGAAAATTCCGATTCTTTGTAAATACAGTATTTATTGGTCCTTTTGAACAAAAAAACTATTGTTTTTTTGCGAAAATCAACTTGACTTTTGATTTGTGTCATATTTGATACACCCGATCACAATGCTTTAAATTCGTACATTTATAACTGTTAAAAATATAATAATAAACATATCAAACATATTAGTATTTCCAAAAATCAGAAAGAACATTTTGGGGTGATACTGCCCTCTAATGGATTATCTGTGCAATACATGTGTCAGATCATATATGTCAGGGATTTAATGGTTGAGAAAAAAATATTATACTCATGAAATAGAGGGCTCAAAATGTCTTGCGTTTGATATGACACGTTTGGCTTTATACAGTTAAATAGTTAACTGCAAAGCCCATCTGGAACTCTGTTGCTAACAAAAACAGCAGCACCTACTTAAAAAACTGAGGTCCCTGAGCAGTGTTAAAGATAAACATAATTATGTTGCGCTACACTGCTTATTAGTTGCAACCAGTTTTTGCTGCAATTCTACATAATAGCCTGTTTTTTATTTTGTTTGGAAGTTTCTCTTGACATGAATTATGTTTTACCAGTATTGGTGGATATTTTAAAATATTATTGCCCTGTAGGAAGTCTACTGGACTTTTTGAAGGATGGAGAAGGGCGGAGCTTGAAGTTGCCTAACCTTGTAGATATGGCTGCGCAGGTATGTTGTGAGTCTCAATTTCTACCAACAACCACACATTACAAACGATTTAAACACAAACACCCCTTTTGCGCTAAAATACACATAATCAGTTGTGGGATGCCGGTGATATATATTTCATCTCTCATCTTCAGTTGTTTCATCAACACTTTTCCTTTCAGAAATACATCGTCATCTGGTGACCTAAATCAAACAGTTGCCATCATCAACAAGACCTTTATAAACTGTAGAGACAATGTTTTACGTTCACAAGATAACGTTTCACTTCCAGCCATTTTCACTGAAGCAACCCCCTTCACTCCCGATTGTTTTACTGGATTTTGACAGATTTTGCAAGGCCCACAAAATATTGTGTTCTATTGCTATACAAACATGGACCCTACCAAATGAAAGTTTAGTCTCTTCTTTCATCAGGAAAAAAGTATATTTGTATCTGTTTCTGTTTTGCGGCAATTAGCATTACAATATAGCTAAGTTTCATCAATATCCACATTCCCCGGTGAAAACACTGGGAAAAAGAGCTTGTTGCAACATGGCCCCAGTTGATCTCTTATACTCTGCTGCCACCTGCTGGCCGTTTTTTGGAATAACTTACCATTGCTTTAAGCCACCTCTTCATGTCAGAAGCTGCATCAAAGCTTTCTGTATACTCTTGCATAAAAAAAAACTTGCTGTGTAAGAGACGATTTTCGGACTGACTCCAAGATAAAAATCCACTTGACTGATGCATATACTAACTAGGACGCATGTTTCTAATCAGGGCAATCAACTTCAAGGGCACAGATATGGAACCCCTTGAGAAGTCAGCTCTTAATGGAAAAATAAGAGGCGTGATGTGTGTCATTGACAGTACCACGAAGTACAGCCGGACCGCAACTCTCCAACATTTAACTAAAGCTTATGCATAAGATACATTTACAAGGAATTTACATCAAACTGTCAAAATGCGAACCATCGACATATCTTGTTTGAACCTAGCTGTTAGCTGATGTTTAATGCTGTGTCATGCTCCAGGTGGCAGCAGGTATGGCTTACATAGAGAGGATGAATTACATCCACAGAGACCTGCGCTCTGCCAACATCCTGGTGGGAGATAACCTGGTGTGCAAGATCGCTGACTTTGGCCTCGCCAGACTCATCGAAGACAACGAATACACGGCTCGGCAAGGTGGGTCTTCATATCTCCTTCCTTCATCCATGGACTCAAGGTCATCAATTGACTCGAGCTTCAGCTGCACAAAACAAAACTGCTGATGTCATCCATGCAGGAGCAAAGTTCCCCATCAAGTGGACGGCCCCGGAGGCTGCACTGTACGGGAAGTTCACCATCAAGTCAGACGTGTGGTCGTTTGGCATCTTGCTGACAGAGCTGGTCACCAAGGGTCGAGTGCCTTACCCGGGTGAGCCATACTCAGATTTGAAATCGGAAGAATTTGAACCAGAGTTGTTAACGAAAAACAGCCTGCTTTTTTTGTTTGTTTGTTTTTTGACAGCCTCCGGCCCCCGCATGCCGTTTTATGAGCGTAAAAGGTTTTTTAATGGTTGGGTAATCTTTGTTTCCCCAAAATGTGAGATAACACTTCATTACTGCTGTTTGCCTGTGGGACAACTTCAATTTCAGCCCGGAAAAAAAGGGACATGAGAGGCTGAGGATCCAGATGGATCTGAAAATGACTTGTGCTAAAGGCAAAGGGGCGGAGAGTTAGGATGCAACTGGGCTAAGGGATTAGCTTCTTTCTGGTCATTTTATGTGGGTAAACTCTTTATTGAAAAGCTTCAGAGTTAAGATAATACAGTGAAGTCTTTATAGGGTCCGAGGCACAGGTCCCTGCTGCAAATAGTGAAAATCTGTGAACATTTTATGGCCCTCTATAATGGTTGGCTTCTGGAAGCACTGGACAGGAAAATGTACAACAGAAATCACAGAAACACTTAAGGAAAAACTTTAAAGCATTACACAATTTTTTTTAAACTTACCAGCTAGTCTGTGAAATGTTATTTCAACTCTTTCCTGAAAAAATTGTCAATTTATGTTGAGCTATTATGATTTTATAGTACATTTTAGGGATATTTTTGCATTAGGTCAGGGGTTTGCAACCTGCGGCTCGGAAGCCACATGTGGCTCTTTGGTCCCTGTGGCTCCCTGTGAGTTTCTTTTTTTTTTTTTTATTGGAGAAATTAATATATATTTGAAATTTTTAGATAAAATATTTTTTTAATTAATTGATTAAGATTTTTTTTTAAAGAATAATTAAATATTCAAAAAATAGTCAAATTTTGTAAGTTGTCAAAAAAAGATGAAAGGTAGATGAAACAGTTTGTTTTTAAATCCTTAAACATGTCGAAAAAGTGATCATAAAAAAAGAAAAGGAAAAGCAGAAAATTACCATATAATGTACAAAAAATTGGACCAAAAAGTCAGAAAATTTATTTTTAAAAAGGCAGAAAAGAAAACATTCAAAAAATAACCCTAAAATGTCTAAAAACAAAAGAAGAAAGTCAGAAAATTACCATAAAATATTTTTTTGATTTGCCCCCCAAAAAAGTCAGTAAATTATTTTTTTTAAAAGACTGACAAGAAAACATTCAAAACTGAACTATAAAATGTCCAAAAACAAAAGAAGAAATCCCCAAAAATACCATAAAATGTCCACAAATTGCCAGAAAAGGTACAAACAGATGTCAAAAAATATCCATAAAATGTCCAAAAAAGGAAGGAGATAACCATTAGACAGTACGTTCATAAACCTGCCCAGAATGTCAGAAATCTGACAGAAAAGTCTAAAAAAAATATATATGAAAAATTAAGTCAGAAAAATTACGCACACAAAAAAATCCAAAAACGGAAGACGAAATGTAGAAGAAAGTGAATCTGAAAGTATTGGATGCTGCATATTGTTCATCATAATGTTCAAAACTCCAAAGAATTGTGGTTATTTTTTTGGCTCGTTTGAAAGTAAAGGTTGCTGACCCCTGCATTAAGTATGGTGGTATCTGCCATATAAGTGGAGATAAAACAGTGGCCGATGATGAGGGCGATATCAGCCGCCCCATAGCGAGTAAAAGTTAGGGACCGTCCACAAATTAAATATTCTAGGGGGAATTATGTCATTTGTGGACTGTCCCTAAACTGGACGGTAAACATCGGGCCAACTTTGACTCGCTCCGCCAGCTACATTTTATTGTGCTCAGCATGCTTACCCCTAGATTAGGAAATATTTTTTCTGCTTTGACCTGAGCACCCAAATCGGTGACTAGACAAGATTTTTAGCAAATAACGGAAGGTATGCTAAATTAGCTGATGCAAATATGCGGGTGTTCACTGTATACCTCTTATTGCGCAAAAAAAATGTGGGTACCTACTGTAAATACTACAAAGCACTATAGCACACAGTGACACTAGTGGACTGGATGCATTATCACAGTACAATATAAAAATGGCTCCAATACGGAATAATAACATTACTTAACTTTAACTTAAACTTACTTCAAGTCAGATATTTTTTTTTTAAAAGACACAAAATCCAAAGAAAAGGCAGAGTATTACATTTGCATGTCCATTGTACTTAAAAAAAAAAATTGTCATGCCTCTGCCCATGCGTTCCAGGCATGAACAACCGTGAGGTGCTGGAGCAGGTGGATCGAGGCTACAGGATGCCGTGCCCCCAGGACTGCCCCATCTCCCTGCATGAGCTAATGCTGCAGTGCTGGAAGAAAGACGCAGAGGAGCGGCCCACCTTCGAGTACCTGCAGGCCTTCTTGGAGGACTACTTCACAGCCACCGAGCCTCAGTACCAGCCTGGAGACAACCTCTAAACGTTCTTCTTCCCTGCCTCTAGGTTGGAACTGGATGCAAAAAAAAGACAAACTGGAATCTCTCTTGACTTGCCACTATTTTATTTGGGGGGTTGGAAAGCATCCAACTCGGATCATTTCATTTTCTTTCACGTACCTAGTGTATGAACTCTGCTATGCGATGAAAAGAGGTGGCTCGGAGCTCGGGCTTGGATGATGCAATGCGATACTTGTATTCAGTGTAAATATTTTTTTAAAGGATTGTTTTAATTTGTATGTTTGCTTCACTTCAAGATGTGGTTTTCATCTGCCAAAAATGAAAGTTAAGAACCATTTCATCTGTCTGTGTATACCGCTGATACCAACAGATTACTTTGAAACCCAGTTTATTTTTCCCTATTCTCTGTCAGATGATATTTTCCATTCTATTCTTGCCTCCAGCGGCCGTTTTATTTTGCTTTCCCCAGAACGCTTATTGTCTTCTAGCTACTGCTGTCTGTCTGGAATTATACTTTACATGTTTTTTTTAATAAATTAAATATGACCATGTACAGATTGTGAACATATCCTTCTTTAAATATTTTCACAAATTGTGAGGAAAGCTGCGGAAAAGTCATTGTTACACAATTAGGCATCAAATTTTTTGTACCTTATTTCCTCAAATAGTGGAAAAATGGTTTACATAGTTGCCAGGTGCATCGGCCGGTTTGAACAAATAAAAGCCTCTGCACAAACAGGTGCCTCCTTTTTTTTCTTTTTTTATAGCATTTCCTCAAATAATGTAGTTGCCTCCATTGTAATATGTCCGGATATATGGGCCACTTTAAGAAATAAACACCTCTCCCTAAATACATGCCACTTTTTTTTAACCCGATTTCCTCAAATAGTAGGCATCACTTTAATAGACATCTTAGTCACTGGGCTTGTCGGCCTATTGAAAAAATAAACACCTTTTCCAAATAAATGGCTCTTTTCTTTTTCTTTTTACAGCATTTCCTCAAATGATGGAGTTGCCTCCATTGTAATATCACCGGATATATGGGCCACTTTGAGAAATAAACACCTCTCCCCAAATAAATACCAATTTTTTTAAACCCGATTTCCTCAATCCGTAGCCTCCACTCTAATAAACACCTAAGTCACTGGGCTTGTCGGCCTATTGAAAAAATGAATGCCTCTCCCTAAATAGATGACTCCTTATTTACCGCATTTCTTTCAAGAGTCACTCTTATCATCACCATGTTGTCCACTTCAAGGAATACATGTCTCTCCCCAGATGAGTCCACTAATATAGCCACTTGAGGAACTAAATCCCCCTGTAGACGTAAGTCACTTTTGGAAGAAATATGGTAGTTAATATGAAAGTACAGTATACTGTATATGATGCTGTCTGTCATCATTGCAGGACTTTTCGCCGATTCATTTGTTTACAGTGGGTGGCAACGATTTTCTTTTCAATACCTGAAACTGAATTGAATCAGCTCGGAAGCCATTCTTGAGTTGTACAGTAAAATGATTAATTGTCACACCTGTCTGTTTTGCGTCACTGGCATTTTTCTGGGTCAGGACATAAACTTTTTAACTGTTTCTAAACTGTTTGTCATGTTGTACTACCATGCTGCCTGTGATTTCTTCACGCATAAGAAGCTTTCTTGAACATCAGCGCTGTTTGTTTTCAGATATTTGATTTTTAATTCAATCAATAGCCAAACCAAACCAATCAAACCAAAGACAGTGTTTCCCACACCATGTTAATACTTGGGCGGGCCACCCGAGTAAACTGGCCACCACCCAAGTAGATTAAAAAAAAAAGTAATTAAAAAATATATATATATATATTTATATAGTATTATTTTTTATTATTATTATTATTATTATTATTATTATTTTATATTTTTTTAAATTGTCGCGACCAGTTATACCGCATGTAACATTAGTTCGACGTCGCTTTTAGATCATGATTTTAGGGGAGACGCAAGTAGCAGAATGAAGACATTCATTCATTGATTGTTGTGTTGTTGGAAAGTGCAAAACATCCACACATTTATTGCTATGTTCAATTTAATTGTCCATATTAAAGGAAACTATTAAAAGGGAAAGACTTATAAGTTGCTTGTATACACATTGAGGCATGAATACTGTGAAATCTATAAGCAATATTTTGTTAGGTACCTATTCCAAAAAACAAAACAAAAAAACATCTGAATGTGTGTGGTTTTGAATTCTGATGAATTGTGATGTCACAGTTTGGTAAATGTACAGTATGTACCACCCACATGCTAATTTTCTTTGCTAATAATTTACAAACTAGGCTATGGGAAGATGATGAAATCTACCACCGGACTACACGGATTAACAATGTCAAAGCCTTAAATTAGCATAGCTGCCTCTGCTGGCATAGATTAACATTAGCCTATCTGACAGCGTTTAGGTTAGCAGCATTAGCTGCAATAGCCTCTGATAACCAGCGCATGCTTTAATGTAGTCAAATGATCAATTTTACTGCTTCTTAGAGCTTTGTCTACATATTTAAAAACAGTACTGAGCTGGTAAAATCCTGGTTAGCTCAGTTAATAGAGCAATCGACATTTAATCTTAGGGTTGTGGGTTCGAGCCCAACATTGGGAGGTTGTTTCTTTTGTGGGATATTTTGTCTAGTTTTTGTCATTGTTTTGTCTACATATTTGAAAACAGTGCTGAAATGGTAAAATCACTGTTAGCTCAGTCGGTAGAGCATAAGACTCTTAATCTCGAGGTCCTGGGTTCGAGCCCCCCATTCGGAGGTTATTTGTTTTGTGGGGTATTTTGTCTCGTCTTTGTCATAGCTTTGGCTACATATTTAAAAACAGTACTGAACCAGTAGACGCCAGTTAGTTCAGTCGGTAGAGCTTTAGACTCTTAATCTCAGTGTCGTGGGTTCGAGCCACACATTGGTTGATAATATATTCTGTCGAGTCCTTGTCATAGTTCCAAATTTAATAAATCTTTTGTCCGTCCGTCCGTCTTCTTCCGCTTATCCGGGGTCGGGTCGCGGGGGCAGCAGCTTTAGCAGGGAAGCCCAGACTTCCCTCTCCCCAGCCACTTCAGCCAGCTCATCTGACGGAACCCCAAGGCGTTCCCAGGACAGCCGAGAGACATAGTCTCTCCAGTGTGTCCTGGGTCGTCCCCGGGGCCTCCTGCCGGTAGGACATGCCCGGAACACCTCCCCAGGGAGGCGTCCAGGAGGCATCCGAACCAGATGCCCGAGCCACCTCAACTGGTTCCTCTCAACGTGGAGGAGCAGCGACTCGACGCTGAGTCCCTCTCGGATGACCGAACTTCTCACCCTATCTCTAAGGGAGAGCCCGGCTACCCTGCGGAGGAAACTCATTTCGGCCGCTTGTATCCGGGATCTTGTTCTTTCGGTCACGACCCATAGCTCGTGACCATAGGTGAGGGCAGGAACGTAGATCGACCGGTAAATCGAGAGCTTTGCCTTTCGGCTCAGCTCCTTCTTCACCACAACGGACAGATACAGCGTCCGCATCACTGCAGACGCTGCACCGATCCGCCTGTCGATCTCCCGCTCTAACCTACCCTCACTCGTGAACAAGACCCCAAAATACTTGAACTCCTCCACTTGGGGCAGGACCTCCTCCCCGACCCGGAGAGGGCACTCCACCCTTTTCCGACTGAGGACCATGGTCTCGGATTTGGAGGTGCTGATCCTCATCCCAACCGCTTCACACTCGGCTGCGAACCGCTCCAGTGAGAGCTGGAGGTCACGGCTTGAAGAAGCCAACAGCACCACATCATCTGCAAAAAGCAGAGATGCAATGCTGAGGCCACCAAACCGGACCCCCTCAACGCCTCGGCTACGCCTAGAAATTCTGTCCATAAAAGTTTTGAACAGAATCGGTGACAAAGGGCAACCTTGGCGGAGTCCAAACCTCACAGGAAACAAATTCGACTTACTGCCGGCAATGCGCACCAGACTCTGACATCGGTCGTACAGGGACCGAATAGCCCGTATCAGGGGGCTCGGTAACCCATACTCCCGAAGCACGGGACACGGTCAAACGCCTTCTCCAAGTCCACAAAGCACATGTGGACTGGTTGGGCGAATTCCCACGCACCCTCGAGGACCGTGCTGAGGGTGTAGAGCTGGTCCACTGTTCCACGGCCGGGACGAAAACCACACTGCTCCTCCTGGATCTGAGATTCGACCTCCCGACGGACCCTCCTCTCCAGCACCCCTGAATAGACCTTACCTGGGAGGCTGAGGAGTGTGATCCCTCTAAAGTTGGAACACACCCTCCGGTCCCCCTTATTAAAAAGGGGAACCACCACCCCGGTCTGCCAATCCAAAGGCACCGTCCCCGATGTCCACGCGATGCTGCAGAGACATGTCAACCACGACAGCCCCACAACATCCAGAGCCTTTAGGAACTCCGGGCGGATCTCATCCACCCCCGAGGCCCTGCCACCGAGAAGCTTTCCAACCACCTCGGTGACTTCGACCCCAGAGATAGGGGAGCCCACCTCAGAGTCCCCAGACCCTGCTTCCTCAAAGGAAGGCGTGTTGGTGGAATTGAGGAGGTCTTCGAAGTACTCTCCCCACCGGTTCACGACGTCCCGAGTCGAGGTCAACAGCACCCCGTCTCCACTATACACAGTGTTAACGGTGCACTGCTTTCCTCTCCTGAGACGCCGGATGGTGGACCAGAATTTCCCCGAAGCCGTCCGGAAGTCGTTTTCCATGGCCTCACCGAACTCCTCCCATGTCCGAGTTTTTGCCTCAGCGACCGCCAAAGCCGCATTCCGCTTGGCCAGCCGGTACCCGTCAGCAGCCTCCGGAGTCCCACAGGCCAAAAAGGCCCGATAGGACTCCTTCTTCAGCTTGACGGCATCCCTTACCGCTGGTGTCCACCAGCGGATTCAAGGATTGCCGCCACGACAGGCACCAACCACCTTACGGCCACAGCTCCGATTGGCCGCCTCAACAATTGAAGCGCGGAACATGGTCCACTCGGACTCAATGTCCCCCGCCTCCCCCGGGACAATGGAGAAGCTCTGCCGGAGATGGGCGTTGAAACTCTTTCTGACAGGGGGTTCTGCCAGACGTTCCCAGCAGACCCTCACAGTACATTTGAGCTTACCTGGTTGGACCGGCATCTTACCCCGCCATCGGAGCCAACACACCACCAGGTGGTGATCAGTTGACAGCTCCGCCCCTCTCTTAACCCGAGTGTCCAACACATACGGCCGCAAGTCCGATGACACGACTACAAAGTCGATCATCGATCTACGGCCTAGGGTGTCCTGGTGCCAGGTGCACATATGGACACTCTTGTGCTTGAACATGGTGTTCGTTATGGACAGTCCGTGGCGAGCACAGAAGTCCAATAACAAAACACCACTCGGGTTTCGATTGGGGGGGCCATTCCTCCCAATCACGCCCCTCCAGGTCTCACTGTCATTACCCACGTGAGCTTTGAAGTCCCCCAGTAGAACGAGGGAGTCCCCAGGGGGTGCGCTCTCCAGCACACCCTCCAAGGACTCCAGAAAGGGTGGGTACTCTGAGCTGCTGTTCGGTGCATAAGCACAAAAACAGTCATGACCCGTCCCCCCACCCGAAGGCGGAGGGAGGCTACCCTCTCATTCACCGGTGTAAACCCCAACGTACAGGCGGCTAGCTGGGGCGCAATGAGTATGTCCACACCTGCTCTGCACCTCTCACCGTGGGCAACTCCAGAGTGGAAGAGGGTCCAGCCCTTCTCAAGAGGATTGGTACCAGAACCCAAGTCGTGTGTGGAGGTGAGTCCGACTATATCTAGTCGGAACTTCTCAGCCTCGCACACCAGCTCGAGCTCCTTTCCTGTCAGAGAGGTGACATTCCATGTCCCCAGAGCTAGATCTGTAGCTGGGGGTCGGACCGCCAAGGCCCCCGCCTTTGGCTGCCACCCAACTCACTGCGCACCCGACCCCTTTGGCCCCTTCCACCGGTGGTGAGCCCATGGGAAGGGGGACCCACGTTGCCTTTTCGGGCTGTGCCCGGCCGGTCCCCATGGGTATAGGCCCGGCCACCAGACGCTCGCCTTCGAGCCCCACCTCCAGGCCTAGCTGCAGAGGGGGGCCCCGGTGACCCGCATCCGGGCAAGGGAAACGAAGATCCAAGGTTTGTGTTCATCATTGGGGTCGTTTGAGCCATGGTTTGTCTGGTCCCTCACCTAGGACCTGTTTGCCTAGGGTGGCCCTACCAGGGGCATGAAGCCCCGGACAACATAGCTCCCAGGCTCATTGGGACACGCAAACCCCTCCACCACGATAAGGTGATGACTCAAGGAGGGGTAATCTTTTGTATAAAATGTTTTTCTTTTTACATGCATTCTCTATTCCCTTTGTCATCCATGCTTTATTTAGACCTTTATATTTTCTGTCATTTTTAATATGTATTTCAATGGTTAAACATTGTATTATATTGTCAATGGTGTTAGTCAAATGTTCAATTTTACTGCTTCTTAGAGCTTTGTCTACATATTTAAAAACAGTACTGCACCAGTATTAGCTCAGTCGGTAAGGCATTAGACTCTGGATCTCAGGGTCGTGGCTTGAGCCCCACATTGAGAGGATATTTGTTTTGTGGGATATTTTGTCGTCTTTGTCATAGCTTTGTCTACATATTTAAAAACAGTACTGAGCCATTAGTAGCTCAGACAGCAAAGCATAAGATTCTTAATCTCTGGGTCCTGGGTTCGAGCCCCACATTGGGAGGTTGTTTGTTTTGTGGGATATTTTGTCTAGTCTTTGTCATAGCTTGGGCTACATATTTAAAAAGAGTACTGAAGCGGTAGAAGCCCAGTTAATTCAGTCGGTATAGCGTAAGACTCTTAATCTCAGTTTTGTGGTTTCAAGACCCACATTGGGAGGTTGTTTGTTTTGTGGGATTTTTTGTCGTCTTTGTCATAGCTTTGTCTACATATTTAAAAACAGCACTGAACCAGTAGAAGCCCAGTTAGCTCAGTCGGTAGAACATTTGACTCTTAATCTCAGGGTTGTAAATTCGAGGCCCACTTTGGGAGGTTGTTTTGTGGGATATTTGATCTAGTCTTTGTCATAGCTTTGTCTACATATTTAAAAACAGTACTGAGCCAGCAAAAACCCAATTGGCTCAGTCGGTAGAACATTTGACTCTTAATCTCAGGGTTGTTGGTTCGAGTACCACATTGGGAGGTTGTTTGGTTTGTGGGATACTTTGCCTACGTATTTAAAAACAATACTGAACCAGTAGAAAGAAACCCATTTATTTCAGTCGGTAAAGCATTAGACTCTTAATCTCAGGGTCCTGGGTTTGAGCCCCACATTGGGAGGTTGTTTGTTTTGTGGGACATTTTGTCTAGTCTATGTCATAGCTTTGTCTATATATTTAAAAACAGTATTGAATTGGTAAAAGTCCATTTCACTCAGTCGGTAAAGCATAAAACTCTTAATCTCTGGGTCCTGTGTTTGAGCCCCACATTGGGAGGTTGTTTGTTTTGTGGGACATTTTGTCTAGTCTATGTCATAGCTTTGTCTACATATTTGAAAAAAGTACGGAAATGGTAGGAGACCTGTTAGCTCAGTTGGTAGAGCATACGACTCTTAATCTCAGGGTAGTGGGTTTGAGCCCCACATTCGGAGGTTATATCTTTTGTGCGATATTTTGTCTAGTCTTTGTCATAGCTTTGTCTACATATTTAAGAACAGTACAGAATCAGTAGAAACCTGGTTAGCTCAGTCGGTAGAGCATTAGACTTTTAATTTCAGGGTCGTGGGTTCGAGTCTCACATTGGGCGGTAGTTCATTTTGTGGGATATTTTGTTTAGTTTTAGTCATAGCTCACCTTTTGTATAAAATGTTTTTCTTTTTACAAGCATTCTCTATCCCCATCGTCATCCATGCCTTATTTAGACCTTTATATTTTCTTGCATTTTTAATATGTACTTCGATGGTTAATCCAGCTATTTTGTTGTCAATGGTGCTAGTCAAATGTTCAACTTTACTGCTTCTTAGAGCTTTGTCTACATATTTAATAACAGTACTGAACCAGTAGAAGCCCAGTTAGCTCAGTCAGTAGAGCATTAGACTTTTAATCTCAAGGTTGTGGGTACGAGCCTTACATTGGGAGGTTGTTTATTTTGTGGGATATTTTGTCTAGTTTTTGACATAGCTCTCAATTTAATAAATCTTTTGATTAAAATGTTTTTCTTTTTACGTGCATTCTCTAGCCCCTTTGTACTCCGTGCCTTATATAGACCTTTATATTTTCTTGCATTTTAAATACGTACTTCAATGGTTACACATTCCATTATGTTGTCAATGGTGATAGCCAAATGTTCAATTTTACTTTTTCTTAGAGCTTTGTCTAGATATTTAAAAACAGTACTTAACCACTGAAAACCTTGGTTAGATCAGTCGGTAGAGCATTAGACTCTTAATCTCAGGGTCGTGGGTTTGAGTCTCACATTGGCCGGTAGTTTGTTTTGTGGGATATTTGGTCTATTCTTAGGCATAGTTCTTAATTTAATAAATCTTTTGTTTGCTACCCTTACGGCACGGTGGCTGACTGGTTAGCACGTCCGCCTCCCAGTCCACAAGACGTGAGATTGAGTCCAGGCTTCGGCCTTCCTGGTCGGAGTTTGCATGTTTTCCTCGTGCTTGCGTTGGATTTCTCCGGGTGCTCCGGTTTCCTCCAACATTCCAAAAACATGCATGACAGGTTAATTTAATACTCCAAATTGTCCATAGGTGTGATTGTGAGTGTGGATGGTTGCTCGTCTCTGTGTGCCCTGCGATTGGCTGGCAACCAGTTCAGGGTGTACCCCTTGCCTACTGCCCAAAGCCAGCTGGGATAGGCTCTAGCGCCCCCCGTGATCCTTGTGAGGACAAGCGGTTAAGAAAATGGATGGATGGATGGATTTTGCCCTTAACAAAAATGGCCGCCATAATATGTTCTGCATGAAGAGATGTTATATTATGATGATGTAGAGCAACAGTTCTTTGGCATGAGGTGCCATGTTGAACTTGGTCAGTATGAGAGTGTGAGACCTGTAAGACCAATTTTTACACATCTGCTCCCTATTCACAACGAGTAACGAGTAACGAGTCACATGACACTGGAGTGGGAAAATGGGTGTACTCACTTTTGTTGCCAGGGGTTTAGTTATTAATGGCTGTATTTTGAGTTATTTTGAGGGGAAAATACATTTATACTGCTATGTAGGGTGTACTTTTCATTGTATTAAAAGTGCATTTTTTTCAGTGTACAGATGAACAGATGTAATTAAATACAGTATCTGCAGAAATATGACGCTCATTTGCTAGAAAACTGTTAAAAGTGTTTCACAGTACAGATGGGAATTTGCAACTGAAATACGTTTTGAAGGAAAATAAATTAAAGATTCTCTCCTATTCCAAATGCAACGTCCAACTCAGTGAACTTATTTCAACCCTATAGAACATGCCTTTAACTCATTCTGTTATTTAGTGCATGAAGTAATGTGTTTGCTTAACGTGTGAGTACCATCATCTGCCAGGTGGACCGACTCCCTAATCACCCCTCCCAAAGCTTTTAATGCAGTCACACCCATTCCTTCCTCATTTCGACCACATAGTCTTGTAATAGTGGAGTCATTAACAGCTGGATTATACCTCGACACAGCTAGGAGACTGGAAATGAGATCATAAGAAGCACCAGGTATGGGCAGCGTAATCTTTATTATTATTATTATTATTAATAATTCATCTGGATCATGATATTCCTGATCTACTTGTTTTATTGATAACAAAGGATTGCATGAACATTGCTTTGTATTTTTATTTTTTTTCCATTTCTGATGAGCTAGTTCCTGGGAACCATCCACAAACATTTCCTATGTGACAAGTATTAGTTGTGCTTAAGATTTCCAGAAATCATGGGAAATAAAGAATTAGATTTTTTTTTTTTATTGCTGTACATTTTTTTATATCGAAATGAATGAGATCAAACAATATTTCATATTTTAATGAGTAACTACTATTACATTTAATTAAGTTGTTTCAAGTTGCATAGGGACCTAGTTGTATCACGGGAAAGTTGTCACATTGCAATTTTCTTCTCCACCAGAGGGCGCAACGGAAAAAAAGAATACTAGTTTTCTTCGTATAAATCGTCAGGGGTTGTGTACTGTCTGAGAAGAGAATACCACATTGTGAGCTGAGGTGAGTGCCAGTTATCTGTTTTGCACAACCCAAAGTAAAAAATTTCCACTTCATATAATTTGAAACAGGCATCGAACATAGACAAATTTTAGCAGCAAATCATGTGGACTCAGAGGAGAGATTCAGGCATTTGTCATGCCTCAGTCACGGCTCTGTTTTAAGCTAACTTCAAACTAGAGCAAGCTTCTTCAAGGGCTGTTGAAAACATGGGTATTAGAAGATCCTTACCATCACATATTCAAATGTTTAGTCATGTTAGCCATGTGGTTACTCAGAAATTATAAAGAAATTTACAAGGAGAGTATTGAGTACATTTTACCAGTTAAAAAAAAAAGTTAGTCAAGCCTTGAGGAATGAACTCATGACCTTCAGGTTGAGAAACAAACACTGTACCACCTGAACTACACCAATCTTATTTGTCCCTGTACTGCATTGCTGGTGTGTCCAAAATGAGGCCACTATGGAGTTACGATTCCACCTCACACTAGCAATATACTAACACACAGCAGGGACAACTTGGTTCAACCTGAAGGTTGTGGGTTTGTACCTCACCTTATAAGTTATCATTTCCAAATTTGTGGTGCACAACACTTAACCTAAGAATACAGTACAAATTATATAATGTTGCAACACACTATACTCTCTGTATAATAATTTTGTTCCTGCTATTGTAACCCACCCTGGTGGGAGGACCGCAATCACTTTTGAAAATTGGGGTGTTACGATACGATACGATACGATACGATACGATACGATATACTTTTATTTTCCCCGTGGGGAACTTTTTCCTGGACTTCCAGCTGCAGTTTACAGTAAAGAGAAAACAACAGAATAGAAAGAGATAAAATTAAAATTAAATAAATAAGAAGTGCAGCAATAAGTAGAAGACTTCCCAGAAGTCTTCACAGAAGTATACATGTGTAGAGAAGTACATACATGAAGACTGCACACACCCATATACACACACACACTCCTATATATATATATATATATACACATTAGTATGTACAGCACGGCTGCATGTATTACACACACACAACATTGCACCATATATCTTATTGCACTGGGTTAATGTCGGTTGTTAAGCAGTTTGATGGATGTCGGCAGGAATGAGTTCTTGTAGCGGTTCAGTCTGGTTCTGGGGGCCCTGAATCTCCTGCCGGAAGGCAGTAGCTGGAACTCATGATGCAGAATGTGAGTCGGCTCAGTAATAATTTTCTGTGCCAGTCTGGTGACGGACCGCTCATAAAGCATCTGTAGGGAAGGATGATTCCTGACCCCCATGATCTTCATGGCAGTCTGCACCAGACCGGCAATCTGTGACTTTGACTGCACAGTCAGGTTGCCGTACCAGGCCGCAATGCCGTATCTGATGATACTTTCCAATGCAGCCCGGTAGAACATCAGCATGATCCTCTGCTCCACTCCATAGACCCTAAGTCTGCGTAGGAAATAGAGACGCTGTTGGAGTTTGGAGCAGAGACTTCCAACATGTACCCTCCAGCTGAGTGTGTTGTCGATGTGGACCCCCAGATACCTGTATGAACCCACCTGGCTGATGTGATTGCTTTTAATGAAGACTGGCCTGTGGTCACCAACAGTTTTTGGATCAAATATCACCTCCTCTGTCTTCCCCACATTGAGCACAAGATGATTCTGGTCACACCACTGGACAAATTTCTCTATTTCTGAGAAATAGTCCAGTGGGCTACCGCCGGCCTGCAGCAAGCTGACGATAGCTGTGTCATCAGAGAACTTAATGATAAAGTTCTCTTGGTGTGATGTCACACAATCCTTTGTGTACAACGTGAAGAGGACCGGGGAGCTGACGCAGCCCTGTGGGGCGCCTGTGCTTATCAATCTGGGTTCCGAGAGGGAGCTGTTGACCCTGACTTGCTGTGTGCGCTGTGTCAGGAAGGAGTGATCCCACCTCGAGACGTACGGGTTCACATTCATCTCCTTCAGTTTACCCAAAAGCAGGTGCGGCTGCATTGTGTTGAACGCTGAGCTAAAGTCAACGAACAACACACGTGCATAAGCTTTCGGGCCGTCTCGGTGTTTGCTGACCAGATGTGTGATGCTGTTGATAGCATCGTCAGTGCCGCGACCCCGTGTTGACCTATTTCTTCTTGCATCCAGATGGAGGCTGTGGCCTATCAGGTAGAAATGGTCGTTCAGTAACCAGAAGGTCTGCTGTTCAATTTCTACTCTCTAAGTTGTGTCATTGAATCATTGGGCAAGACATTTTACACACATTGCCTCCAGTGCCACTCATACTGGTGTATGGATGGTGCGAATATTTGGTGGTGGTCGTGTTGCCCAGGGGTGGATTTTAGTGTATGGGACCTGGAAGCTGGCTGCCATGTTGGTTACCCTGTGAGAGTTGGATGCTCGTTTTGCTATCGAATATATGCTCCGCCCTCTCCAAAATAGGTGTGACATATCAGTAATGATTACTACTATTTACATGTGAATTTGTACTACAAGCTGGATTGAAGTGAAACCTCAAGCGATCAGAAACCTCAAATTATCGAGGTAAATTAAATCTTATTTCAGCAAGTGTGACTCTAATGGAGAAAGGTAGACTTTTTTTATATTAACATTTGTTTCTTTTTTGTAGGCATGAGTTCGAGGGTTTGAACAAAAAAGATGCTGAATGGGTTAGGGTAAGTATTGAATCTCCTTTTCCAGTAGTTTATTTTTACTGAAAAGTATTTCAACATTGTTGAAAGTAATTACTATTACTAAGTTTCAGGATGAACCATCCATCAATCCATTAACTGAAATGCTTTATGTTTTAGATTCAATTTGATTTCAAATTTCCAATTTAAGTGAAGCAAAACATGCATTTGAGGCTGAGAGCTATGACCTACAAGCCAGCAGTTCGTAAGGACTTTAATCTATTTTACAATATTATTTATATATATTTTTTTAAAGTTTGCTCAATGACTATGGTAATTTTCAAGATCAATGACAAACAATTTCTCTGGCTGTAAAAACAAAGAAAACAAAAAACAGGAGAACAAGGATAACTTTGTCCTTGTTTTATTAGTTGCAAAATCCAGTGTGACATCTTACCCCATATAGTGTGACAATTTACCCATTGGTGGGGCAACATGTCACATGTTCACTCCCTCTATTTGATGGCTTATAACTCTGCACTGACACAAAGTATGAAATGACATGAATACAAAAAATATACCTAAGACTTTGATCTTTCATCTGGTATACATTTTGTTTATATATAATGTATTGATTCCAAGAAATATATTAATGTTTAAAAAGCGATACAACTAGTGTAATTTAATGTTTATAACAGCATTCTTATGTGTGACAGATTAATTGCAGAGATGAGCATGTGAGCTATTGCCTGGTAGGGAATTCACCATGGAGGGAGTTGGCATCACCATCTTTGTCACCGTTCAGAAGATCTACTACCCATTTCTTTGCGCCTTGGGTATTCCAGGTACCTGATGTAATTTTGGCTATTGAGTTGCCACACGCCAATTCTTAACTCATTCACTGCCATTGACGGTTATAAACATCAAAAAATCATTTCAACTATTTCTATTAGTTTAACATTTTTTTCTACTTTTGTTAACAAGAGTATGAAAACATAGAATTTTTTTTTTGTACATTTAGAAGAGATATAAAAATTTTGATTATTCGTAAGTTAACTATTGAAGTCATGCGATTAATTACGACTAAAAAATGTAATCGCCTGACGCCCCTAATTTTTAATAATCATCTTGTCAGGTGATTAAAAAAAAATATTTTAATTAATCGCGTGACTTCACTAGTTAACTCACGATTAATCACAAATTTTATATCTGTTCTAAATGTACAATAAAAAAAACATTTCTAGGTTTTCATACTCTTGTTAACAAAAGTGGAAGAAAATGTTAAACTAATAGAAATAGTTCAAATGATTTTTTTATGTTTATAGCCGTCAATGGCAGTGAATGAGTTAATAGTGTTAAACAATTAATTATTACTTCATAGGTGTTGTGTAGACACTAGGTTCTCTTAGAAAAAAAAGCAAGCTATATCTATTTATTTATTTTTACATTGATATTAATAACAATAAATAAATCAATGTTTGGAAACATAAACTGAAAAAAATGAAAAATCATACCTTCAAAATTACAACAACAACAACAACAACAAAAACTGCACTTTCTATTATTTGTTTTTAGAGAAAATGAATACAACCATATTTGTATTTACATTATACATATAAATGATTTTCTGCTTTTCACAAGTTGGTCAAGTAGTTAGCATGTCTGCCACGCAGTTCTGTTCTGTAAACAGGACATCAGGACTGTACAAAACAAACAATTGGGGGGGGGCGTAGAACTCCATCAAATCATACAACATACTCGTATACATAAACCATGCTGTTTATTTAGATGAAGGCTCTCGTAGCATTGACAGTCAGTTGTTGCCCTCTTGCGGTGGAAATCATCTCTACAGTTTGGCTAACTTTGTTACTACGGGTGTCAATAAGTCCCAATAATTTAATACCAAAAGTAACAATAAATTAATACACGACTAAGAACAACAACACTGTAACTGTATTACATCCTGCCTGTACGAAATAACACAATAAAGAGGCATAGTTTGCGTTAGTCAGATAAGTAGTGTGAAAGGTGTGACTAACTTTCAAAATACGATTATTAACAAGGGAGTGCAGCGCCAGCTTCCTTAATCAGCGTTGTTACATCTGCCTTGTTACGTGTCAAATGTCTTGTGACTTGTCACTTGTCCGATGTTATGTATACAGCAACTTGCCCAATATTTGTCCTGTTCAGTCCTTTTGCCCATTTTAACCATTTATGTCCTCATACTATTTCACACAAACATTGATTGTGATCATGTAAGCACATTCAATTCAAATGGTCAATTTTATTTTTTCTCTTTTTTTTCTTTTTTTCCGGGAGAGCTCAGTATTGTTCATTTGGTAATTTTACCGATTTGACATGTCATCATCATTGCTCTCTCTCTCTTTTTTTCTTTTTTTTTTTAAATTAATTTTTATTTTGTATGTGGGTGAGTATGTGCATGTGCGTGTGTATGTGTGTGTGTGTGCATGTGTGCGTGCGTGTGAGTGTGTACTCATTAGTTCACCTAAAACCTATTAAAAATCCCATACCGTTCACCTAAACCGAATACTTCCGAATTCAGCTAGAGTCGTGAGGTTGTCAGGAGATCCGAGGAAGGATCAAAGAAAAGAAAGGAAAGGGAAATCCAGGACCGACCAGACATTACCTACTACCCACCGGGATACCAACCAGAGTCTTTCACCAACCCCAGAAACATCTAAATTCCAACAAATTAGGGAGACCTCAAGAGACCAAATGAGAGAGTAAATAAGGATAGATGAAGCAGAGTGAGATCCACAGACATCAGCCTCCACCGATTCAACGACCAGAGGAAGAAGCAGATTGTGTTTGAATTTCGATAGATGCTGGTGTGGTGGATCTGGCATGCATGAAAACCTCCACCAAAGAGGGGAGCCGTCGACCCGGGCCAGGACAGAGCAAGCACAATCCCCCCCCCTATTTTTGATCTAATATAATGTCAATATTGTTGGAGGGAATGGTAAGCTATTTTAGTTTGATATACTTTTTATACATATAGAATAGTAGCATTGTACAGTGATCTGGGGTTATGTTACAGGCCACCATAGACAAAACCCTCTATCGACCAAGTAGTTATGCTATTTTTTATATATCGTCGCCGCTATGTGAAAAACACTTAGGCCTATGTCCATATTTTTTCTTCTTCGATTTTTACGTCTTTGGGATGTCTACCTTCAATTTCATCCCAAAAACATAAAAATGTATTTAAAAAAAATAATATTAATAAAAATAAACTTTTTTAAAGGACAAAAATGGACATAAGTTCATTTTCACATAGCATCAACAATATATAGTGTTCCCTCGTTTATTGCTGGGCTTAGTTTCCAAAAAATACCTGCAATAAGTGAAATCCGCAAAGTAATCAGCTTCATTTCTTACATTTATTATCAATGTTTTAAGGCTGTAAAACACCTCACCGTACACTTTATACAGTTTTCTCATAGAGGCATTTCACATTTCTCTCTTGTGTAAACAATGTTCAAAGTTTAAACCTTTATAAACAAATAAAAAAATGCTACTCTACTGTAAAACAAATGCATGCAAAATTGCACAAAATTAAATCTGCGAATAAACGAGGCCGCAAAAATTGGAACACTATTTGAAGTTCCATGGGTACACTTCATCACCAACAAACAACCCAGTATAAACATTTAAGAGCACAGGAATTATTTTTGTCCACTTAGTAACAAAATTACACACAAACCAGGATAAACCTCTCGTTGTCAGGTTAAGTGCAATAAATACTGTAGAATTACATGGACATTGTACTCATTTCAAATGTTTTGAAAACTGCAACAACAACAAAATCCTAATTATTTTATATGAAGTAGTGAAAGAAGTTACTTTGCCTGGTAATCAGTTACTTTTATTTTGAAGTAATCCAATTACTTTTTTGAGCACGTAATAAGTAACTTCCAACACTTGTAACGATGACAACAAAGTAAAAAAAAAATCAGAATTGTAAAAACAAAACAGATTTTTTTTGTTCTCGTGCTTATTAGATATGATTTGAACGATTGAGCCACGCATACACAACATGCAAAATGGCTCCAGCTGGTGGTGACAAGGGATCACACTTATTGGCAAGTTTGCTATATGTGCGGATTTCATTTCGAGAAATCCTGATAATGTTATGTGTATTTTATTTTTTTTATCTCTGACTCATGATTACTTCTAAGAACTCCTGCATTCATTTTCTTGTCTTGTTTTTCAGCAAACCTCTTCACCTTCTATATGATCTGCTTCCGTAAATGCGGAATGTCTGACACAGCTGTGGTATATCTCAGCTGCCTCGCTATTGTGGACACCTTCTACCTGGTGTGGGTGATCCTCATCGACCTGACCCTCACCTTCTGGCTGCTGCAGCCCTTCTGGCACTCGCACCCGTGGTGCGGCATCCTGGGCTTCCTGCAGTACGGCTCCCTCTACAGTTCGTCGTGGATCGTGGTGGTGTTCACCATCGAGCGCTACCTGGTTCTTCGCAGCACGGCGGCCAGGAAGCAATTCTCGCAGACGAGGGTCACAAAGCTGACCTGCGTGGCCATCATCGTGGCGTCGCATTTGGTTTCGGTGCCGCTAGGCTGGATCAACGTCGTCGTGTCTGACAACATGACGGTGGATGGAGAAAATGTGACTCTGCCTCGATGTCATTACCGGAATGAGATCTACTCCACTGCCATTGTGTGGATAACCACCTTTCTCTCAGGGGGTATCCCCATTGTGCTGGTTATTATCTTTAATTACCTCATCGGGCATCATCTGTGCCGTGCCAGTAATCTGTTCACAAAGGAGGAACGTCGCGTCATGCACGGACGCAGCACAAGGGGCATGTTAAGAAGGACCCTCCTCCTGCTGGGGACCGTCTCCGTGGCCTTTGTGGTGCTCAGCCTGCCTCGCTTTGTCACATACTGCATCCTGAGGACCAAGTACAACACTGAGAACTTTAACAGGAACGACTACAGAATCCCCATCAATGTCGCCGGTGACCTGGCTAACATGCTCCAGAATCTGAATTCCACCACTAACTTCTTGCTGTACTGCATGGTCAGCGGACGCTTCCGACAGGAGCTGCTTCGGGTGGTGACTTGTAAAACAGTGACTGGAGAAGCTACCTCCTTCCTCACACACACCATGAAAGTCTTTTCGGTGTCAGAACACAAGGCCACATCATCCCATAATCGTGATGTTTACCAGTCTCAAACCAGTCAACTCGAGGAAACAGAAATGTATAAATGAATATCAGACAAGAAAGTTTGGACTACTCAAACTCTTTTTTGCCCTATAAAGGGAGCCTTTGGGTTACGACAGAGTTCCATTAACCCAAAATTGTACATAAGTTGGACTCTATCACCAACCTACGCTAATTAAGTAAAGACATTCTCACAACCTCCAATTTCATCACTTTTCAGGAGACCACCAAAGGGTCATGTTTGTTCAACCATTAACATTTTATCCTTAAAGAACGCCAGCCATTTTTAACATCTCAGATTGTGAACATGTGAACTTACGACGGTGTGTTAGGGCCAGGTATAAAAAAAATCTTTTTTGAGAGGGCGGTGGCAATATTCTGAGAAAAAAAAGTGGCAAATTTGCCAGAGAAAAAATCCTAAATTTGCCACTTTATAAAAAAATATATTTGTACGTTGCCCTAATACGCCGTCGTATGTACTCACCAATAGTATAGATTTGTGAAAAAATATCACATTTCCAAATTGTGACATATAATGTAGTGCCCCACATTGGCCCTATCTATTGCACTGAAGACCAGCCGCCACTGGTGGGGCACCAGCAACTTGGCTCAGCTCCATGAGGATAACTAACATCTAGTGCAGGGTTCACCAATACCAGTCCTCGAGGTCCGAAGTCCTGCAGGTTTTAGATGTTTCCGCCCACTAGCACACCTGATTCATATAATTGGCTCATCAGCATGCCTTGATAACGATCCCGATCTTTGGTATCAGGTGTGTTGGTAGGCGTAAACATCTAAAACCTGCACGACTCCGGACCTCGTGGACCGGAATTGGTGAACCCTGGTCTAGTGGGACAGTTGAACACTATCCGTTCTCAGACACTGCTTTGTTCATTTGAAGTTCAGAATTTATTTTTACTATAAGAAATAATGCATACAGAATCAAATTCGTACAAAATGTTAAGACATTTTGGATTGCAATTTAGTAACATTTAACCCCTATAAAGCCTGAACCATCAAATATATGAGAGAAAATTCAGATTCTTTGTAAATAGAGTTTTTATTGGTCCCTTTTAACAAACAAAAAACGTTTTTTTTTAATCGACTTCCCCATATGACTTTTGATTTGTGTAATATTTGATACATCCCGTCACAATGCTTTAAATTTACACATTTATAGCTGTCAAAAATATAATAATAAACAGGCATTTCAAACATATTAGTATTTCCAAAAATCTGAATAATAACTCTACTTTCTCAATTGGAGCAATCTTGTGAGGGCTCTGGAAAAGCCATCAGCCAGAGCTGTTGATAGAGAGAGTTTGGCTAACTTTCACCAGGGTAACAAGTCATGTGACCAGCAGTTGACCAATCACAGCAGACAGCGTAGTACTCTCCGCTGTCTGCTGGTCACATGACATATGGACGCCATGTTGTTACCCTGCTGAAACCAGTTGGCCAAACTCTCGCTATCAACGGCTCTGCCATCCGCTTGGTGATACTGCCCTCTAAAGGATTATCTGTGCAATGCATGTGTCAGGTCATATATGTCAGGGTTTTAATGGGAACAAATATTATACTCATGAAATAGAGGGCTCAAAAGGTCTTGTATTTGATATGATACGTTCGGCGTTATTGGGTTAAAGGAGCCTTGTGGAGTTTATCCCTTTTTTACTCATGATTTCCAGCTTCTGGCCTAAATATACGTACAACCTCTGTGTCAAGCTCAAGCATGGTGCGCGTGAATAAACTCTTAATTTTTTCAGTTTTCTTGCAGTTGGAGATCTTGTCGTACGCTAACACTAAATGACCATTGGTGGAGCATGCATGATGTCGAAAAAGCTTTAATATTAACATTTTCAACTCCACAATGCAGTCATAAAAGTGTCAAAAGAAGGAAACCACTAATAATGGTAAAACATAATCTATTGAAGATTATTGCTCATTCTTGGGATATGTGTCACTTGACACTCAAGGCTGGTAAGCAACTCCTTACAGTGTACAATATGCTCTTTGTCCATTATTATTGGTGTACTGTGCAGCCAGGACAAATACATGTGCACCACCTTTCCGCATCACAATAACTTTTATTTCTAGACCCATAGAAGTCATTATACTTTTACTTATTTTGTTTGCCTTTGAAATCAATTCACCTGGAGTTCATTCACTTTCCTAGCCTTCTCTGCCACACCTTTACGCACTTCTTCCTGGATCCGCTGAAATTCCCTTATCTTGATTTTGTCTATCTCTTCAAAAAGGTTTTCTTGATGACTTATTTACGGAAGAGGATTAGGGCCAGTGAAGTGGGGAGGAAACTGTTGGCAAGATTCTCACTTTATTCTCAGAATTCTGACTTTAAAATTAAAATTATGACTTCAATCACAGAATTTGGACGTTAAAGTGAGAATTCTCTCTTTATTCTCAGAATTCTGACTTTAAAGTGATAATTCTGACTTTGTGACATACAGTAGAGCTATGAATTTTGGGGGGAAGTCAGAAAATCTGAATTCTCAGAATAAAGTCAGAATCCTGCCAACCTTTTTTTCCTCTTAAACTAAAATAACATGGAGCCAGTTTGTAGGGAGGTTGTTGTTTTTCTCGGCCAGGAACTGTCAGATGCTCATGGTAGGCATGCTGTCATGGTGAAGCAACCACGCGCTATCCTGCCACAACTCTTACCTATTCTCGCACACCAAATGAAGCAAACATTGTAGGATCTCTTTGTAGATGTGCTGGTTGATTGTCTGGCCCACACTTAAGGGAAAAACTTTGTTTGGTATTGAAATATGTTTTTTGACACTAGTCCAGTCGTGGATTTCTTTTCTGAAATCCCTTCTATAAGACTAAAATGTTTGTCTTTCCCGGGTCTCATTTGTACATGCTTGTAAAAAGACTAACCTTTAAAAAAATTTAAATAAATAAATAAATAATAAACTGCCCAATGTAAATGTTAGTGTATATCCTCTTTGTGTGTGTGTTGCTTTTAGAATCACGTTTCTATTTGAACATTAGCTGGACATGACTTAAAAAAGAAGAAGACTACAGTCGTAGCAGCAGCCTTGTTCTGATTGGCCGTTCAAACTAAGGGGCAGGCAGCAGGAATGTTTCCTGTTTGTGTGAGAGCAGGTTTGTCCTGCGGTTAAGGGCGAAGCACTTCGACAGAAAGGTGTGATCTTTCTCATTATTCATATCCAAATTTCTAGGCTTCATCAATCTTTATAACTTCAAATTTAGTTTGGATTTTTCTTGGAAGAGCTACCTGTCAGGTGTTCTGAGCACTGGCGTTGGTTGACCTTTGTACTGGTGAGCACATAATGTTACGCTTCATTCAGCCCAGATTAAAGGCACTTAAAATGTTGTCGATTTAACACCAATTGATAGTATATGTCTGTGGAAATGACATTGATTTGACATTTCATTACATTTTGAGTTCAAGATTGTGAACACTTGCACAATGTAATGGAATCCTAAACCTAAAGAGAAAGTCAAAATATTCACTATTCTTCGTGAAAATCTCAATATTCTGGCTTCATAAAGATAATTAATTTCACTTTTGATTGACACTATGAGAGAGGAATTGATTTAACGTTTTTTTATTGGGTCTGCAGTTTGCAGTGATTTCCCACAGGCAATCCCTAATCGTTTGTCCTGTCCGTAGCTAAAAAGTGAACAAATTAACAAAGCTTTGTATGTATGTATGACTTTTACACCACCCACAATAAACAAAACATACTGTTGATGATGTGTATTTCTATTCATACTTTTTCCCCCTTTGAACCTGTGTAGAGTCTACAGTTGCTTTAATGTAAGCAGTAGCCACATGGCCACTTCGAAAAGTAAGAAACATTTGACCAGACATTCAGCACTAAGAACGCAACTGAACTGTCTTTTTGTTTTTTTGCTACTTCAGGCCATTGCTCTCATCGAAGCATTCCTATCGAGGTGGATGAGAGCATGCCAGCCTCCAGTCTAGGCTTCGACTGGCCCGTGAATTGCCAACAGTGTAGTGGACCAGGGAACAGTCGAAGCTGGGAGCAAAATGGGGAAATGAACATCCATATTAACCGCGAGAGACTTCTTCAGCATTACTTCCAGAGTGAACTCAAAAAAACAAGTCCTCCTACCTCTGACCAGGGGGCCTGTGTTTGGCTTCCAAGCCAAGGAGAGAATCACCGTTGTGGTTTTATTGAACCTCAAAACGGGCTTGAGTGTTCATTGGATGAGGCAGATGGCTTAGAAACCCCTCTCCCACTTATGTCTGAAGTCAACGCCACCCGCTACATCCCAACGCACTACCCAGAAGCACATATTTATGGCCAGTGTAAGTGCTTGGAAGACAGAATGGTTATACTCCATGTATGTTTTCTATTTGAAAAGATCACTTTGATTTTTAGCATTAAATTTGTCTTTTTGACTGTATTCATTTATCACATTATGAAAATTCTGAGTGGCCCACCCCAAACCTCAAAATAAGTGGGCTTCGTGTCGAGGTCAAGGCAAGCGCAGTGCTACTTAAACCACATCACATCAGCTAGCTAGCAATGAGCTTCAGCTGGCTAGCTTGTGCTGCTAAACATGTTGCGAAGTCGCTCCTAAAAGTCAGTAATCATCACCTCAATGGCGGGGCGAATAAGCTACACTGCTGACAACAATCGTTCTCACGAAGGGATGACAGGAAAAACGGAGAAGCCATGCTAATTGCTCAGCTAGCCTAAGATTGACATGGAATTGTGAAAGACCGGAAAGTGTTCGAGTGGACTTTTCACAATAGTCTGGCTGTAAACACATTAAAGCGGTGATAATACAACAAAATAGCAGGTAAATCAGGAAATTTATCAATTAATTAATTAATTAATTAATTATGCTACGTTATGGCATATGCCAGCTCGCAAAAGTGGCCTACAATGTTAAAAGTGCAAAGTCTATTAATTCTACTACTAATTTTTTTTAAGTTTACACAATACAGTCCTGAGTTTTGAATTTGACTTCTGAGTCTGTCGAACCAATGTTCTCAAAACTACATTACAGTACATTATATTATTTCAAATTTAAAAAACAAAAACTCAATTTAACTTTGCTAAAGGTTCATTCAAAAAATGCTCCTCATAATTAGAAAGCCGCTCCTCAAATTGATTGGCAAAACTGCTCCTCAAAAAAAAGGTTTTGAACCTTGCACCATAGTGATTGTGTTCTACTATTCTGTGTCAATGCAGGCCTCAGTCCAAACCAGGGGAGTTGTTTTAGACACTGTATGTGTCCAAACCACAAAGTTCGACCCTTTGAACGAACACGGTATTGAGCATCACTCATTCCTGTAATATTTTACAGTCAGCTCTCACTTGTGAATTATTTCCTTCTGCAGAAACCATCCAGGAAACAAAATGCAATATCACAATGTTCCAAATGCCACTAATGCCCCTCAACCACAAGCTGGGGCGGCTCCCAGGGATGTAATGTGTGAGGTCAGTTTCGATTACCCCCTTCAAGAAGATCCGGGTCCAGGTACGAGGGAGACCAGAAAGACTGTCACTCTCCCTGACAAATATAGTAAGTGACACTTAAATGTCTTAAATCTGGGTCAAACCCATCTCCCCTGTGTGGCTGGACAGAAGTGCGTTACTTTCTTTGTGTACTGTATTTGTAGGAATTGTTTTCATCACATATTCAGTGGACACAGCTGACGAAATGACTCCCTTCACCAATTTTCTAAGGAGTCAGGGCTTCAAACCAGCTGTAAGCTTCAACATGTCTCCACAATCATCTCTTCTCAAGTGCCATTCACACACCTTCACTGTCAATATATTTTTAGATTGACAGATTTGAAAATCCAACCATACGAATGGGCATCATCAGATGGATGGACAGATATTTGAATGATGTAAGTTCAAGATTTGTACAGTAAGAAAAAAAATTGAAACAACCTGATCATGGCAACTTTACAGCAATCCGTCCTCATCATTGTGGCAATCAGCCCCAAGTACAAGGAGGATGTAGAGGGGGATGGCGACGATGAGCACGGGCTACACACCAAATACATCCACAATCAGGTGAGCTCGACCACGAGTGAGGGCTCCGAGGCAACACGGGCACTTGCACAGTAAAAACACAATGCACTTGAACTAAACATGATTTTTTGAATTCACCTCATATGGAAGGAAGCGTGAAACTGCCAATTGAATTACATTTCTTCGATTAATGCCACGGCGTATTTTCCCATAATGCCATGGGGTAATGCGCATGTGCAAGTCAATAGCCCATAGCATTATGGTTGAAATAAATTTAATGTTAGCATTTAGCCTACGTTTTACCAATGGACAGTTTCGAGTTTACGTGATGTCACAATTACGTCACAAGTCAAAATGGCGGTCTTACTTGGTGTATACCTACAAGCTCTCTGCTCATTGAAAAACTTTGGAACATTGTAATTTGGTTTGTGAGGATTATTTTGATTTCAAAATGTTATTTGAAATGTCGTTTGACCACTGTAACAATCTGCCTGCATAGGCAGAAGTACGATATGAACAGGTGTACATTATTACATTATTAAAAATAAAAGAATCAAAACCGCGTATGTATACAATTTTTTTCTTAAGTCATCTGAATAATAATGTAAAAACTGTTACATCGAAAATTTAAATGTGCAACGTTGAGCTAATACGTGAAAAGATATGGCATGATAGCAAGCACGGAGCAATGGTAGTTTGATCTCGAGTTGAGTTATGCCCAGCCTGTCTACAGTCTTTTAATATTCTAAACAAAGATTAAGAAATTTGTGTTAATAATTTCAACGATTTGCAGAGGTGAAAAATCCAGGTCCAGAAAGTATCCTGCCACAGTTTTGCCTTAGCCCCTGGTGCTAGCTAGCTAGCTCCCTAGCAGGTAAACGAGCACCATGGGAGCTAGCTAGCTAGCACGACAACTGAAACAATTAGCAATAAGGGCTCAAGCCAAACTGTGGCAGGATTTCTACTTTCTGGACTTGGATTTGCCACCTTTGGTGATTTGGATGATTAGAGTGATGTTTTGCCTATTGTGATTCAGTTAACCCTTACACCCGTTGCTAAGAAGAACGGGTAAAGTAAACATCACTCCGAGGATAGCGGAGGGGGCTTTACTCCATTTCTATGGATAATGTTGCAATCTGGTTAACACCTAAAATATGTATAAAACAAAATGATGCATTTTATCACACTCAAAAACGATTCTTACCACTTATCCCCTGGGCGTTATTTTATTTTGAAATGGCTTGGTCAGAACCAACAAAAAGCCCAAAAAATGGTCAAATAACGCCCAGGGGTTTTAAGAAGTGCTGACTACAAAGCACTGTGGTCTTAGTTAGCCTCCATTTTGAACCATCCGGTTCCAATCTTTTACTGCTTACACATTTTCTCAGACGTTCAGAGTCCATTGGGAAAACATGTAATAATAACTTAGTTCCCATTATGTTATGGTTGAAACATCAATTTGCACAAGTGCACAACAACTTTAAGGCATGATTTTCTGAGAGCTTTGATTCACAGACAAAAGCAATACAATACGCCATTTGTTTTCACCGGGCATTGCATTGTGGACATGTCGGAAATGCCCGGATGTTCGGAATTATCCATATGTTCGAACAACTTTGCAGTATGTTCAAATGATATAGCCCAGTCAAAAGTTTTTTGTTGTTGTTTTTTTGCACTCACACAAACATGCACACATACAAACATGGTCTCCCAGGCGGGGAAGCGAACCCATGCCAACCTGTGACGGTTCCACTCCGCTACCTGGAGCCCAGCCCAGTCAAAACTGTTTACTCCACATTGGCAGTTCCACGCATCTGTAATACAATCCCAAATCAAATTTAAGTCTCTGCTTTAAATTGTGAAAACACAAAAATGCTTAATACTGTATGTCTCTTTTATACAGTATACAACCAAATTATAGACCATTAAATTAGTTACAAAGGCATGGAATGACTATAGTTAGAAAAAAGACAATCCTCTATTGCTATCATTACAGATCCAGAATGAATTCATCCAACAAGGGTGCCTGAACTTCAGACTTATACCAGTGTTATTTTGCAATGCCACTAAAGTGAGTAAAACATTACATTTTCAAATAAATGCCCAAACACCATTCTAACCCAAACCTTGTTGTCTTGAAGATGTCAACTCCATACCACTGTGCTGCTTTCACATTGTTTGGAAAAAGTACAAATGTGGTTTGAATGTGGTTTCTCCATCCCCTTGCTCTGTTTGTGTGACAGAAACATGTACCCAGGTGGCTTCAGAACACAAGGATCTACAGGTGGCCCCAAGACATGCAGGATCTGCTGTTGCGCCTGCTTAGGGAGGAACGCTACATCATTCCACAGCCGGAAGCATCCCTCACCCTCACAATTCGTCCACTCTGAAAGAAATCAGAAATAACAATGTGAAGAGTAGACACATTATAGCCTTCAACCGACCTTGGTCTTTCTGATTCATTATCCGGTTCTATACTTGTAATTTTGCAGCATAATCTATTCTGAGCACGAGCTTTTTGCATGTCTTGAAATTAGAACAGATGAGTCCAGTTAAAATGCATGATGAACAGTATGACGCATATTTCAGTGCTGCTTTGTTAGAGAACAATGATTGTTTTAGGCTTTTACTCTTACAACTGTCATGACTCATGCTGTTGCTTTGTGGAGTAGATTTTACGTAAAGTACCATTGAAGCGGACATAAATGGCATCAACCGTTACATATAATATGCACCAAGAGTAAAATAAATTAATAATTAACAAATAATTATTTTGTTCTATGTTTCCATCCATACACATATATTTTACATCAGTAATCTCAGATTTATGTAGTACTAACAATTATTATGATTAATAAATAACGATAGCCAGGTCAATACTTATTTTACACATTTGTCAGAAGCTCCACACACACACACACACACACACACACACACACACACACACACACACACACACACACACACACACACACACACACACACACATATATATATATATATATATATATATATATATATATATATATTACATCTTATTATTATTTTTTAATTGCAGTACGCTGTCTGCTGTAAAATTAACAAATGAATAGACATGATGATGAGTTGACATTGGAGTCAAAAGCCTTTATTTTCCTGGTGCTATATTCACACTAAAATACCATTCTGTAAAAGTCCCTCTCCACAGAGCTATAGGAAAGGAAAGGGCACATTGTTCCACAATGTGAGTAATTCTAGTCACCAGAAGATGGCAGTGCGTCTCAAATAATGAAAATACACTATCGCTTAGCCCTAAAATCACACAAGCATTGGTTTGCATTTGTATTTTATTTGCAATAAATAAATAAATAATCTGTTGTCAATTACAGTAGGTGGAAAACAGCTACTTACGTGTGTACTTATATGTGTCATCAGTCATTGTTGCAACAGGTGGCGCCAGGAACCTCCCCTCTCCATCAGGTATTGGCAGGATGTTTTGTGATGATGGCTGCATCACGCCCCTCTGATGGTGGTGGCAGTTGCAGTTTCTTTGTGGGTGGGGGGTTTTAAAGAGGTCTGTGTCCCGCCAGTTGACTTTGTTCTGAAATAATGACCCCTGACCAATAATCCTCACTCGACTGAAAACATTAAAATCTGCCCCAACAGTATTTAGGTTATAACATGTCAGTAAATATTAAAAACAAAAACTTCCTTTATTAAAAAATTAAAAAAATTTGAGAAAGGGGAAGAAATTTTTTTTTTTTTAAATAAAAAATAAAATAAAAAATAATAAAAAAAAAAATAATAATTAAAACAATGAAAGTTTACAATTTTAAATAATTGCTAATTATATGTCAATATTTGTTATGGTTTACAATATTTAATTTAATATGTTTTGCATACCTTCATAAATAATAATTAGGATGAGGTAGGACAGATATACTCTAACAATTTACAAATATAGTTAATTAATAAGTGTGTAGTTTTCAATTAATGTTTTCTCAATGGAGGCCGCAGCCCGTAAAGTCAACCTTTGGTCAAACGTCAAAGCAGGAATGATTTTTAATTACATAGCACCTCAAATTATGTCAAAAATGTGATTCTTCCAGATAGCTTCCCCAGTCTGTTTGTAATGAGACTTCAAATGTCGAATTCAAAGGTTAAATATATTCAGGAGAGATTAAAATTATTTTCTATTTATAAACATGGGAGAAAAAAAAAAAAATAATTTAAAAAACTCCTTTTAAATTATAATTAACACATTACTTCATCCCCAGGACCGGAATATGGCACTTTGGTGAGACCCCAATTGTCCTTAATGGGTGTGTCTCCTGATTCTGAAAAGATATTTAAAATGTATTAAACAATGTTCTCGCGCACAAACAAAATTATAAGGGAAAAAACAATCATCTATATAAAGAATTATTCCACATTAATTGCCATCCAAGTTATTTGTTTTTAGTTATTATTATTATGATTATTATAAGAGTAGAGACTAAACTACTTAATACAAAAACAATCCCAGAAAAATCAAACATACATCCTCTCATTAAACTTTAAAAGCAGATTAACAATCACACAATTAACATTACCTTTTATAAAAACATTTTATTTGACCTCATTACAAAGATGGCTGTTGGCATTTTTTAACCCGAGAAAGGGGACATCTGGTGGTCAAAATGAGTCATAGCAACTACAATCAGTCAAAGCCACCCATGCTCTACAAGCATAAGACATGCATCTAAATTTTATAATATCTTAAAACTATACCTCTCTATGTTATTTGTGTATTAATATTCGTTCGTTTTATATCAAACATAATTTTAAATATGACGTATTTGCACTCGTGAAGCCAGTTTAAGTGTTCAACATTAGTGCTTAAGAAATTTATATAAGGGGCTTATAAAATCAGTTACGGCAACAATTTATATAATGTCGTTCAATTATTTAACGCAGACGCTTGCGGGTTTTAGCGTTAGAAGTTTTATTAGTAATTTTACCGTCTAATTAATTTATCCCGTTTAGCGCTTATTAAACGGCTTAATTTGTTTTATTACATTAATTTGTATTATACAGTTATTTTATTTGCAAAGCAACATTTCAGTATTAATCATTTTTTCAATAAACTTTTCTTAAAGATACGTCCGGGACTCTCCTCTATATAAAAATTACATACACTCATAACATTATTAACGGGCGGTCGCCGTGTACGCACCTTCAAAGTTAAATTGCCGTCATTAAAACCATCAAACAAATACCATATCTTATTAAAATAAACTAACCTTTTCCACAATATAATCAAGTCTCGTCGTTCAATATTAATTACATTTTAAGTCAATATTCAACGGTATGTTTAATCCGGAAGCTTTAATTCCGATAAACGGTCAAATCATTTAGTCCTTCAGAATAAAAGCGTACCGTAGTCCCAACATTTTTAGTCATTATTTAACGTTATATAAATGGTTATAACTTCACAAAAATACCTAAATTTAGTATTCTAGCATTATTCATTATCATCTTATCCAAAATTACACAATTATGTTTCGTTTTTATTCCACCCGTAAACGCGTTCTTTATCTCTTATTTTACTTCGAACGGCCGGCGGTGCAAATTTCAACGTTCGTCATCAATAAAATTAACTCACCGTAGCTTATAACGGCGCCATAAGATTTATTCCACCGCAATCGTACATCCATTTATTAGTTTTTCAAAACCCCTCTTAAAGCTAGCTTTTGTTATTTTCCGATCGCAGATGCACATGCGCTGACAACTCTCTGTCGCCTCGTCACCTCGTGACGCGGCAACCGGCGTCAACCATTTTTGTAGTTCTCAAATAGCGTTTTCTTTCTATTAATTATTGCCCGTATTCTATAGCTTATTATATTATATTATATTATATTATATTATATTATATTATATTATATTATATTATATTATATTATATTATATTATATTATATTATATTATATTGTAGCTCTGTCATATTAATATTTATAAATTTAGTGACGTCTCACCTAAAACAAAATTAGTCAACTGTTCTCGTCGCGGTCACTTTAAGAATTTAGCGTGACGTCAGACTCTTACCCACACAAAACGGAACAGACAAACAAACGAACATCATGATGTCCCCCTAAAATAATAAATACTGCTTTTAATCAAAAGAGGCAGTCTCTCGGCATTTTAATAGCGTATCATCTTTTGTATTGTACGTCCATTTCAGCCTGTCTGTTCACAATTCTTTAATTCAATTGTGCAGAATCCCTCGTAACGTTACGTACCAACATCTGGTAATATATCATCTGCGCATTCATCTTTCAGCCTACCAGCTGAACAGATCTGTCCGTGAATATCCATATTCAATCTTCTCTCAATCATTTACGGACCTCTCGATCGATCACAAAACGGCGTACCAATTCCGCTTATTGCCGACCTGACCACCAAAGCTGAATTTTCTGTTCTCGGATGCTTAACGACGTCAATCAAGGCTGTACAATTCCACTGTATCTTTCGTAGTGCCTCCGAAATTCCATCCAAGAACCTCTCGTTTGTATTAAACAAACTGATTTCCTAGCACAAGGAGCTTTGAAACTTAATTATCCAACGTGCTCTCTCGCCTGCGTAAACACGGCTGTTTTCCAATCCAGCATTTATTTATGCAAGGGATTTATGTCGATTTCCCAAGCATCTCTCGTCCTTGTAAGAACTCAAAATGTAAATGTCCTTCAAGACTGACTACCAAGCAATTGCATACAACTCATCTGCGCATTCATCTTTTATTATACAAGGAATTTATGTCAATTTTCCATGTACCTCTCGTTTTATAAAAACATATGTTGTTTCTTAAAACTGACTCCAAAACGATCGCATATCATCTGCGCATTTCCGCATACAATACCACGTCACCACGTGTATAGTTCAAACACCGTGGTAAAATCCGAAATCTGGGACTTCGCGTCCAACCAAACGATTTCAAAATTTATCACTATTTTTCTTGCACAGACTCCACCCTCAAAATAATTTTACAAGACGAATTTACCAGCCGCAATGTTCTGAAACAGACAGAATTCCTAAAACGTGGATAAAGTGTCCACTTACCATTTATTATGTGCGCGGGGAATTCTGCCCGTCCCTGAACGCCCCGCTGGAAAACGTCGCTACGTCGTGGGTCACCAATTGAAGGGATAGAGGAATTTTGTCCTCCTTGCGTGTTCAAAAATGAGGATGAGTTTGATGCAAGAAAAATACACCTTTGCAAAAATGATTTTTAATCAATCAGAGATCTCTGGGACATACAACAGTTCCAATTACATCACTTAAAAACGTGGCATTTCAGAGCGTCAGAATGTTCCCCTCTTCCGGGGTTGCTGCGGCTTATATAATTTTTTGGGAACCTCCCCTCGATCATTTGGAGATTAAACATCCCTCAGCAATTTTCCAGAGCAGGTGAATCAACAAGGTCGGATTTTGGCGCGTGTTCTTCTGGGATACAGTTGAAGGATCTAATTTTCCCCATAACAACATCTCATAAACAAGTTGAATCAAATTTACGGTGACCGTGACTGATGAAGAAAGTAATAAGTGTGTGTGTGTATTATTTCAAAACTAATTCTGTTTTCATGACCGAGATGTGCGTGTACAAATAAAACAAGGAAATTTTGGACCAATCAGTGTATAGCAGATTCGAGGGCTCAATGTGTTTTCCGCACAAAAGTGCTGAGAAGGAACTTTTTAGACTAAACAGTATGTCCCAGCTTAAGGCCAGAGCATACGAGGTCAACATCATGTGCTCTGCTCAGGACACAAGACACTTCGACAAGGTTAATATGAAGAATTAAAATGTTCATGATGTGTAACAATAGTTAATATATGAAATTAGGTATTAAAAATGTTATAATATCTTTCAGGGACATGGCTGGTTTAGCTTTGTTGTAGCAATTTCAACTTTTTATATTAGAGTCAGAGTCACTGCTTGAGATACTGTGAGTTTGTCCACCACAAAATTATTTGCTATAAAAATAACAATGGTCCGATGAGGATGAACAAAACTAGGTCCTCCTGACTTTCCTCTTTTTTTCAAATGTAAAATTTTTTCCTCCGTCTAGTAGCTACTATAGTGAAACGTAACTCGTGCGATGTTAACCAGTAGTAAACTGTTAGTTGTAGTACTAGACTAGTACCACGCAGTTGTTAAATAGCGTTTGTCACTGTTTGTCAGCCCCGGTCCTCGAGTACCCCTATCCAGCCTGTTTTCCATGTCTCTCTCAGCTAACACAACTGAAGATCGTTATCAGGCTTCAGCTTGATATGCTAATTGTTTGAAATACCTGTGTTGGCTGTGGGAGACATGAAAAACAGGCTGGATAGGGGTACTTGAGAACCGGGGTTGAGAACTACTGGTGTAAATTATGCCTCACTAGTAGCCTAACATGTTTTTATGCAGAAATATGGGGGGCGGTACTGTACTGGAAAAACTTCACTAGTCTTTGCAGTGCTCCCTAGTCGTTCTACTAGTGCGTTGTGGAGACAAAAATGAGCACACTATGGGGTAGATGCCATGGATTTCCGGGTTTCACACATCAGTGCCGTTTGTGGCCACTGATGGCCACCCCTGCACCCCCCAACCGAACTCCGTGAAATGCTTCGGACAACTGAAACAAACACACTCGCTCCCGTCGACGAGAACGCGCAACCGAGGGGCTAAAGCGCAAGAACTGGGACGCGGCCCAGACGTTGCAAACAGGAAACGGAAACAAAGCTGATGTGTGAAAACCAGGAAGTCTGAATTTCCGCCTCCTCCATGGCATATACACCATAGTACATCAAATGAACAGTCAAACGTTAAAGTCCAAAGACAACATTCCAAAATGATTTATATGACAGGCTTTCCCGGACAACACCCCTTCAGAATAAACGTGTTATTCTTTATGGCATCATATCGCGCACCCTCATCTTATTTTGAAAATGTCTACAGGAAGTTGTATTCTACTGCAATATACCTTGTCGTGGCACAGTCGGGCACTGTTTTCGCCTCATAAGGAAGTGCAGCCCTGTAGGGAGTGAGCGCCAATGGAGGGGGCTGTCGGCTTTGGCTAGTTGCAATTCGTGATTTGGGAAAGACGCCGCATACCGGAAGACCAGGCATACGGCTTCCTGGCTGAAAACAAAAACACCATGGACTGTTAAAATAACTGGACAGTCGCTGAAGAACATGGAGCCGACAGCGGGGGAGAGTTAAATTACCGAGCGACGTCGTTTGCTATAGCGTTTCTGCACAGCTGGACGTTAATTGTGGATTATTAGGACGTGTTGGCGTCGGGGAACCTTTTGTTCTGTGTTTTTTCTTTTTTTTTTCGTGGACGCAACCGGGTTTCCCCTAAGCTTCGTCGTCGTTCTTTAGGTGTGACAGCACCCTGGTCGACTCTTCTTAACTGGTAGCAGATTATTTGTCCACAAATGGACTACTAGCAATTGTTTTTGTCCCTGTCTTTGCCGTGTGTGTAGCGGCCACGGCAGTCATGTTTGCAGTGCGCATCGTCACCGCAGACTACTACCTGGCAAGTCCTATTAAAGACCTCGACGTGTGTTATTCGGAGTTCAGGGAAAGCGATGTGAAGAAGGTGCCGGTGGTGCGGATATTTGGAGCAACGCCCGCAGGTCAGTCATTTAATTGTCAGTCTTTTTGTCAAAGAAACCTGTACTGCATTCGCCGTACACCACGCGGCACGAGACGTGGATCGCGCTTGGGCTCTATATTGCACGGGACCCCCACGGGACCGCAAACAACAAAACAGGAGGTGGACTGTGGAACTACCTCGATATTACACAATGACATGTCAATGTGGATAATTTAGTCGTGTAGTTGCACATTGTTGCAAAGCGTGGAGCACTGTTGCTAACCCACGCATGCTGTCTGCCTGCAGCGGAGTGATCACCCCTCCCTTCCTCTTTTAGTCCAGACTGCTTTATGGAGGCTCCCACAGCCCCATCGTGGCGTTGGCAAGCTCCTTAGCTCCCAGGGCTCGACGTTATTCTGTCATTTTAGGACTGCTGACGACGCTTTAATTGATGACGTTTTTGTTTTCATGAATGTGCATGGCTTGAAATAGAGAACCAATGATATATATAGCTTGAAAATAAGCACCCATGCACATTATAGGCTGCATATAATTATCTTTAATTCGAGTATGCACACCTCCAATATATTAGTCCATTAATTGACCTACAGTAAACTGAAAATGTGCCCCAAAGACATAGATGCTTCTTGACGTCAGTTGTTGCATACTGCATCTGTCTAGCATAACACCAAACAACAATGGATGGATAATCTATTTTATGTTAAATAGCTTGCTTGTTAAATAGTTTGCTTTCTGAAAATGTGACAAATTGCTCTTATGCATACTCAAATATACAGTACACTTTGGACAGAGGAGTGGCAACCACGCTCAGATACCCAAGAAATATGGGTACCCTTTTCCCCTGGTTGCTAAACAATAGCACAGTTTTCTGCATAATAGATCATCTTCTTTATCCCAGATTAAATAATTTTCTGTCTGCAGTATCCTCTAACCATATTTAACAGGTAGAGACTGTATTTTGTAAACCTGTGTCCCAGTATGCTTCCTTAGAGAATGACCGGGCAGATTACTGTGTGGGGATTTAATATACCCCAAGGGTCCACAACCCCCGGTGCACAGACCAGTCCCACAAAGAATGTAAAGCCTTGTTTAGAATTACTGCTTCAGTACAGATTTATCACAATTGGTGTATTCAGAAGCTCCACGTCCATTTTGGCTAATGCAGTGATCGACTGGTTAATAAAGCCACAAAATCCACAAAACTGTGTCACCACAATGAGACAAGCCACTCTACATTAAAACAGAAGTCCCTGAATTATTTTGAAAGGGAAAAAACATGAGTATGAAGAACAGAAAGAATGATTCAGGGCCACCATTGCAACAACACATGTTGAGTCTGCGCTGAGAGCAACAACCTTTAAGTGTCTTAACTTATTGCAAAAGCTAAGAAGCCCCTTACTATTGGTGAAGAACTTATTTTGCCTGCTAACTACGGATCTTTGCAGTGAACGTTTTGGAAAGCCTGCAGTGAAAAAAGTTGCTAACGTCTATTGGCGAGCACCATAACAACAAGTGAGTTTATATTGTGATTATTGAAAGTGTCCAATATAAAGTGTAATCATTAATTCAGATCGCATACTAAGACTAAGGAATCCCCATGCCTGGACTTGATGGTGGTAGTTAGAAACGGTACCATTGTTGGTTATTATAAGAGCTGCATGAATCGGTGGTGATTGGAATTGTGATCTGAGTGGGTGTAGAGAAGCGATCAGTGAATATGTATTATCAGACTCAAATTAGAACAGAGTGTTGTTGCGTGTGTTGTCAGACTTGAATGTAATTTGGAGCTCAGTATGTCTGACGTATGTATGTGGTGAGTGCGCATGGTGTGCAGGTATGGGAATAGTTAGCCAGATAATGAGCATTAAATTAACCTCTTAAGCAGAGTCAATATAGCCCATTTCAGGAATTTATCAATGCTTCTGTCATAACTTTGATGCTGCTCTCTCACTCTGATAAAGGACAAAGGAAGATAGTTTGCCAAATTCGGCACTGGAGAGATGTCTCCACAGTTAGCTTGCTTTGCTATAGGATGCTACTAGTCTAAGCCATCGATGATGGATTTACGGAACCAAAATGCACAAAATCTAAAAATAACCTTTTTCCGTAGCAGTTGACAAAATGTGCCAGCGCATCCTCTCTGATTCAATTTGAATAATTTTCGAATATGTGAATGTGAGACTTTATAAAGCGCATTGGGCACCGTATGGTGTAGGTAAATCGCTATAAAGTGGAACCTTAATTTAATAGACCTGGAACCAACGGGACCAGAACCAACAGACTTTGGATTCAAGTAGTTGTCAAAGTCTATTAGTTCCACAGTCTGCCTCTGTTGTTAACTGGCGCTGTGGCGGAATGAACAGAGACTGGTACACGTATTTCCAGGTTGTGGTGCTGTTTTCACAGATATAGTCCCCTCCAAAATGTATTGGAACGGCACCATGGTCAATTTCGTCTTCATATGGATGTAAATGCCATGAAATAAAAACTGAGATTAAGAACTTTTGTCTTCAGCACACAACAAAACCAAAAGACTTGACCATGCAATACATAGAGTTGTGCTTACCTGAAGAGTTTATACACGCACGCTCTGTAGAACAGAAATTTATTGTTGTGTTGTTGTTATTGTGGTGCTCACATTGAGGTACGCTGTACTCCTCCTAATGCAAACTGTGCATGTAAACTAATCATCTTAAATTTGAATGAATAGGACTACACTTAGCTATTCCTCTTTTTATTTAATTTTCAACACACATATGTGTGTAAGGCACTACATGTTGGCTTATTGTCACTATGGCAACAACCTGAGGCGGACGCACAAAGATTCGTTGCCACTGCATTTAGAGACTGCTTGAAATTAGTTAGTTCGCATACTGATTTATTAATTTTTTTCCACTGTAGATTTTGGATTTGTCATATAAAGAAAATGAGGCACAGTTTGTTGCTACATCTGCGTGCCACTCTGATCCGGCCTGAATTACAGTGCATTCCCCAATGTGGTGCGTTTTTAAAATGGGCGCCAGTCTTTCATGAGATGATGCAAGGCCTTCACTGATTAAATACACAGACCAACCGCACAAGTTTAAACATTTCACTGTTGTTTTGCTGTTTTGAATCAGACTGATCAGGTTGTTAGAATGATGTAGTGACACGTCTGTTTGTGTACTGCATGATCCCCTGGCGTGTCAACATAACATCAGAGTCTGTGTTTTTATTTATTTATTTAGTTTTAGAAATACATTTGTTGGTACTGTCTGAAATGCATTGACTTTGTGTCTTTGCAGTATTTCTCCGTTTTCTTTTCAAAGGGGCCTGGAGCTGAGATTTTGAACACATAAGCTCTTACTTTTATGTCAACTTTTATGTCATCTGTGCTCTCTCGCTGGTGCATCTGCTCTGCACCACGTGGCTTTGGCTGCAATCCCAGACCTCGTACTGCCTGTCCTTCCATGACCTAAGCCGTGAGCACTCCCACCAGTCACTCAGCTCTGTGTAATTCAATGCCTGCGTCCTCTCTTTTTTAATTTTTTTTTTATAAAGCTATCTCTAACGTGTGTGTGGCCTGTCAGAGCATGCTGTGTACATACACACCTGCATCTGAAATGAATGGAAAATTAAAACAGTAAAATTTGGCCTTTCCTCACACGGCAAAGAATTGCTGATGAAGGTGTATTTAACTTCTTGGATCTCTTGGTGTCCTGCTTGGTTCAGATTTATAGAAGAGCTTTCTAAGCCTGTTTTTGTTGTTCAAACGTGTGGGACAAGAGAGTGAGAGGAAGTGAATGACCAGCAGAGAGAGGAATGAAGTGGAGGGCCCCTTTCACCCCAGGTTTAGCTCTCCCCAGGGGAACTTTTAATGCCATCTAAAGGAATTCCTCATGGACCCAGTAATAGGATAATAGGAAGTTTCAAAAGGACTCCCCCACTCATTAGGATGGACATTGTCCCCTTAACTGTTTAGTTTTTCTGGTTCATTTACATTCGCGAACTACTCCACTTGTATGAAATTACTTTGTTGTTAGCACATGGTTTTGAGGAGATCCATTTGGATTTTTAAACCTCACACTTTGATTTACAGTAGTGTTCTTTACTCTGATCTGTTTGATCAGATGAGATTCAGAGGAAGGCCTTGTAGCAAGCAGCAGTTTCCCCAAAACAACTTTACTCTGCATTAAACCGCTAATCCTTATCCTGTGACAGTTTTGTGCCTGGATTTGTGGCCCGGCTTCATGTCGGAGGGGAGTCATCGTCAATGCAGTCCATCTAGTCATATAACAATAACCTGTACAAAGATTCCCCCCAAATAACGGAAACATAAGCAAGATCACCCAATTATAGAAAAACAGCTAAATATGTTAAGTATAGCGAGCAAAATAAAATAATGTGATAATATTATTATTTTGTAATTCTATTGTCTGTTTGGATAGTTTTGATATGGGAGTGGATGGTAGCTTGTAACAAAGATACACAAATAAATACTTGTTTACACACATTGACTAAACAGCATTTGTGATCGTTAGGTTGGTTACATTTTGGTGTTGAATGGGGGAATGTACAATTTAAAAAGGTAACCCACTGCCATGTACTGTAATTTCTGGACTATAAGCCACTACTTTTTTCACTTGCATTCGACCCTGCGGCTAATACAAAGGTGTGGCGTATCCATCAGATCACTAGGGGGCGCACTGTAAAAGAAGCGCAAGAATGTCAGGCAGAGCAAAACAAACCATGCGAGCCCAAATACAGTAGGAGAGACAGAACGAGAGCGAGACAATTTGCGCCCTCATCATGGAAAAGAAAGTAGCGGGAACCGGGTGCGGTAACATTAAAACACCCGCGGCTTATAGTCGGGTGCGGCTTTCATGTGTAACAAACTCCAGTATTCCCCAAATTTAGCTAGCACGGCTTATGGTCGGGTGCGCCTTATAGTCCAGAAATTACTGTAATGGGGTTTGGTTTACAACATGAATTATGTATGATCGACTTCTGTTGGAGACAAGCTTCTTGTGGTTATCATGGTAAGTCATGGTGAGTTTTTAAACCATCTTGTACTGTATTGTTACTTGTAGTTGGTCAGCTACTCCTCATGTATCCAAGTTTTTTGGGAGTCATCTTATTGTAGTGGTACTGTTAGCATTATCAAATAATTTCAGTGCTGTAGACATAATTAAAAAAATGCCACTAGTTGTCGGAAAGGCGATCGTTTAAATAAAATTTTCCAATTTTGTGTCCTCATTTTGATTCCAGTTGCAAACGATTCTCAGTACCGATTCTTTTAGGGGCAGGGAGGCAAAAAAAAATGTGGGCATGGTTTAAATCAGGTGTCTCCAAAACCCAAACTACGATTGTTCTCTCTTCTTTTTTCTTTAGGCGACTTGCAGCATAGACCAAAATGAACATTGAGCATCAAATCCTGGCAGCCCCTAGTGCTACTATTGTGGATTGAGATGAGTTGAGTTTGATGCCTGCCACCTTACAGCGTTCTTGTCTCAAGTTTGAACACTCAAGCCCAAGGGAAAAAAATTCCGTCTCCCAAAACTCGCGAATTGGGTCACGTGCATCTCAAGGCACCACTACTGCTACGTGCAACTGGTGTTGCCTCTGATTGTTCAAGTAAGATTGCAGTATGGCTCTGTGTGTATCAGCTCAGTTCTGTGGGCTTCCTGCAACATCAATGTACAGAGGCAAGGGACAATCTTTTATCTCCCAAGCTCCATGAGTGTGACTACTTAGTACTTACCCTTGCTTCCTCCACTAGAGTTCTATGTTTCAAGGCAGATGGAGTCCTTGTACACAATGGAATGAACGACTTCAGCACGCTGAGAAAAGTTCAACATTACTGCTGTAATAGGTTGAACACTTGTACAGTATTCTGCTTTGCTATGTTGCTATGTAGATAAACCAAAATAATCCCCATTATCTGCAAATATGGTCACACCTTTTCCTTTAAAATAAACAACACTGCACAGCCAGACTGGCGTCCACGCACCACTTTTAGACTGAGACTGCAGTGCAGACCAAAGGGTCTGTTTTGATAAATTTTTAATTCCATTGCAGTGTACAGTCAGTGTGAGGGTAGGCTAATTACAAAATGGGAGGGGATTGTCTGCTAAAAATAGCATAGCTGTTGTGCGTTTCTGTGCATTTGCGTTCAGTTCAGCTTGCTTGTGCACTGTTACACTTGCTGCTTAACAGGCTATCCCTACTGGTCACTTGGAAGATACAGTACAGAATTTTGGATTAAGAATACACAATAATATTGGTGGCCGATAATTATCAGCAATTATAGACCAATTTGACTTAATAGAGATAAACCAGATAATAAAAAAATCTGTCGATAATTATCGACCAATTTGACGTCACACAGATAAACCGGATAATAAAGAAATCCGCCATTAATAATAATAGACATGCCGTGTTGGTCCATCTGTTGTGGTGGTTGCTCAAGTTGTGCCCAACTCCTCAACCCCTTCCTTCTCCTACGGTAGTGTCACATATTTGTGACGTCATAATGCGCACGACCTCGTGTTCACAGAAGATGCATCATGGCGACCTGGCAGTCGCCAGTGTGGGCTTTCTTTACTGTCCTGTTATGGAAATTAACTATTTAACACACATTAACTTAAGTTTATACTGTATTGTGGACACTTGTATTTTCTTTAACAATGGGCTTTTCACTTCTTGTACATGAAGCAATATCGAAGTGACCTTGACTGATAAGTCTGCTCGAAACAGACTGCATGCTTTCCTGTCTAGCTGACCCTCCATTTCTCCTAACAAATCTCCCCATGATAATTTACTGTGCACGCTCTCACAGATCACTCCTTGTAGACTTCTCTGTAAGACTTGTGTATATTTGATGCTTCAAATGTAAAGAAACCCAAAAGACAAATAGTTTTCCATACTGTTTTATTCATCTCGTCTAACTACTGAAAATTCCACAACACTTCCCAAAATGTTACCCTCGCAGTTTTTTGTTGCATTTTTAAAACGTGACTGTTTTGTTTTGGCAAACTCAAAATGAGTTACTCATTGTCTTTGAAGCAGAGATATCAGTAAAATTCAGCTTCATGGCGCTTTAAACAATGTTTCAATGTTAGACTCATAGTAGGACTCGGAAGCATTGGTTTATCGGTATTGGTTGAAAATAGCATTATTGTGCATCCCTATTTTGGATGTGTTTGTCAAAACTGATTGTTGGAATTAAAGCTATTCCTTCCTTGAGGAATGCAGTCAAGAACCACTCTCAATCACTCAGCAGCAATTTAGTGTCTTCCTCTGTGCCTTTGACTGTGCGTGCGGGGAGGTGGGGTTCTCTGTTGCTGTTCTCTCTCTTGCTCTCTGTGTGCGCTTGCAATTGTATTCATCAAGTTTGACAGATCTCCATCCATCCATTTTCTGAACCGCTTAAATCCATGGACTGCAAATCAAGTTCCCATAATGGAAGCGCTTCTAAGTTCTCATTTTTTGCTGTTATTCATATCAGGCAGCGTTACGCTCGGTATCTGGTGAAATAATGCATCACAGCTAGCTGTCAATGGTCATTAATGAGCAGCAAAGCTAGCGAGAGTAGCTTGATGCTAACCCAATGTAAACCCAATCGCTGCTCTTTATCAGAACGCAGAGAATTAGCAAAGTGAGGAGGTCGAGTGTAACCTACAGGGACCGAAAATTTTCATTACGGGGTTTATCTTGGGTTGTTCCTGGCTATTTTGCGTTTTTTTCCCCTGAGATTATTACAAGCGTTTGCAATGCTAGTAACGGTGCTAAATTTGTTCATGTTTTTGGAGGACACGGAAAACACCTCATGCACTTTAAACGGACTGATGCTTCTTGTGAAGAAAATAAATAACAGCTGATGTTTGTTTACTGCTTGGCAATCATAATTTACGTTTGTTTATGTTACCCGTAGTTCGTTGAGAATATGTCTTAACTGTGGAATTAATTTTGCGCCGCACATTTTTCAAAACGCCCTGCTCGTGCAGTACAGCATCAAGCCACAGTTAAAAGCTGTATGTGTTCCACCAATGGCACACTAAAGTGTACTTGGCAGTAGACTCCTTTGCAAATCCCACCTGCATGCGGCCCGTGGGCCGCCAGTTGCCCACCGCTGATGTATACAATGTGGTCCATATTAAAATAAGTATGACACCGTCCCACCACTAATGAACACAAACACTCTTGTGTTTGTCCATCTTGTGCCCGTGGGCACTGCTTGGCCTAAATGTCCTACTCTGATGTGTCACATATTTATGCACAGTGCTCTGGTCAAACAACTTTCTTTTCATGTCTCCCCTCTCTTCTTTGTCTGCTCCGAGAAGTTCAGCTGAGGTAAAATGGAAATGATGCGTTCCAAGTTCATAGGGTTTTTTCCTGTGAACACTCTAATTTTCACTCTCACTGAATGGACTGCTCGTGTCTCTCAGTGCTTGGGCTTCCTCCCCCTCCAGCTAAATTCTACTGCTCGTCTCTCATTTACACTACAGTCACTCGTCTGTTGCTGTCCATGCAGAGATAAATGCCATTGCTTTCCCCCTGACTATTTTGGTCCATTGTTTTCTTTTCACTCTTTTTATTGCCTGTCAGTGACTACGTTTACATGCAAGCAATATTCAGATTATGGTCATAATTCGGGCTTCTGGAACAATCGGAATAACAAGAGTTACCCCCGTGTACATAGCGTTTGGAATAACCCGATGTAAGGGGGTGTAGAACGGACACCATCATGGCAGAAATAGACGTCATTTCCGCTTCTAACTTTAAATGGTCAATAAAATACATTATAGTCATGTCACAACGCTAAAGTACTCGGTTTCCAACTCCCTCCAGAAGTGCGGTTCTGTACACGCCAGAAGCACAGACTTACTTCGTTTGGATAAAGCGGAACTATGTGAGTGTCATCTAATGTTCCTACATGGACGTGTATTGTTGAACACTGCAAGCTGGAGATAAACATTGTTTAAGCATTACGAGTAGGGCTGGGCTATATAGCCAAAAAATAAAATTTCAATTTTTGCAGTCATGCAGGACGATTACAATTTTAATCGATTTTAATATAATAAAATCAATAATTATTTATTTAAAGGTTTCATTTATTCAAAAATGATTCCTGTGCAAAATGTTCAGACAACAATAATGTATACTGATTCAAAATCAGTTATAACATAAACTTAACATTCATAGTTTGTGCTTAAATGCCACAATTAAGTAGTTGGTAGCTATTATTGTAAACATGTCTTGTAAACCACCCATCCAGCATTCTGACACTTGTGCAAAATTACAACTCACAATAACATTTGGATGTAACAGAACATAAGAACAACAGCTTTTAATAAGTCAGAAGATAAAACTCGATTTCACGATTTAGCAAATTTTCAAAGATTAGATTTTTAAAATGACGATGTATCTAATTAATTCGATTTATTGCCCAGCCCTAATTATGAGTGATGTCGCGTCTGTCTCGCATGAATAGTTAACGTGTCACAAACTGTGGCGTGTTCGCCATAGAGGCACAATATAAAGTGAAAATGCGGAGAAATCAATGTATTTAAGCAAGGCCCGTGTAAGACGGCGTTGCACATAACAAGTTGTTACTACAAAGACCAAGATTCCTTGCAAATGCAAATAAGCCAAGAAGAGGAAAAGGAGACTAAGAAGAGGTTGTGAGCATGCGCACTACGAAAAGCAATGCTCCGTTGATTCAAGATATTCCGATTGCGTTTATATGAACCAGTAATCCTGTTATGAAAGGGGTATCCAAGGCGCTTATTCGGGTTTTTAGAAACTCGAATAAGAGAATATTTGGGTTATTGCGCGTGTTTACATGGCCTTTCAAAACCCGAATATTGCCAATATTTGGGTTTTAAAAGGGTTATTGCTTGCATGTCTGCGAGTTTCGCCCAGAAAGTCCATAGCCCCGTTTCCACTTCAAGAAGTTCGGGTATAGGGAGGAGGGTAGGGACTTACACAGGAACCGTCCTCCCGTGGCTATGTCTCCACTGCAGAGTACGACCCAGTTTCGCGACCTCATGAGTATCGATCAACACGTATCGCCATGCCACAGTTTCTCCCATGATGTCACCCAAGCTCGTCGCAAAAAACAAAACAACAGCAACGAGGAATAAGGAAAACGTAAGGCATTTCCTTTTTTTTTGTATTTATTTTTTTATAACTTTTATTTTGTATGTGCGTGAGTGTGTGCGTGCGTGTGAGTGTGTACTCATTAGTTCACCTAAAACCTATTAAAAATCCCATACCGTTCACCTAAACCGAATACTTCAGAATCCAGCTAGAGTCGTGAGGTTGTCAGGAGACCCGAGGAAGGATCAAAGAAAGGAACGTGAAATCCAGTACCGACCAGACATGACCTACTACCCACCGGGTTACCAACCAGACTCTTTCACCAACCCCAGAAACATCTAAATTCCAACAAATTAGGGAGACCTCAAGAGACCAAATGAGAGACTGAGGAAAGGAAATAAGGATAGATGAAGCAGAGTGAGATCCACAGACATCAGCCTCCACCGATTCAACGACTAGAGGAAAAAGCAGATTGTGTTTGAATTTCGATAGATGCTGGTGTGGTGGATCTGGCATGCATGAAAACCTCCACCAAAGAGGGGAGCCGTCGACCCCGGCCAGGACAGAGCAAGCACAACCCCCCAGGGCCCCCAGGCCACGGCAGCGCCAAGGGACAATGATGATGACATGTTAAATCGGTAAAATTACCAAATGAACAATACTGAGCTCTCAAAATATATATTTTTTTAAAAAGGCAATTGCTGTTTTTTCTGCTTTTTATTTTTGTGTGTATGGCGTGGATGGATGGTTTGAGTGATAGGTTACGCCGTCAGGATGAAAAATTTGAAAACGCTAGCAGTGCGTGGAAAGAAAATAAGCAAAGCATTATTCGGAGATTTCTTTTGGTGGAAGAATACTTAGCCGAGAATGCATGTCGTTATCACAATGGATATGAAGGGTAAGATATTTTTATACTAATTAAAACGTTAAGCCAATCGGCGCCGGAGCCCAACTGAGAGCTTTTCGAGGCCAGCGGAGTACCTACCGCCACCGGTACCCTTGAGAAGGACCTCCGTTCGGTATAAGTGGTCCTGTGGGGGTGGCTTCTGCAGTGGGGACATGCACATACCGGGCTGGCCTCATAAATTTACCCCCAAAGCCCCTGCGATGGAAACAGGACTCGTGTGATCTGTGGCCTTGGAAAGGGTATTTTATGGCTTGGAGTCCCTTTGGGAAGAGCCTACTCTGGCAGAACTGTACCATTTAGAAGTCATATTTATTTATTTATTACTGCATAGAAGTGTTGGTGCTGTAAATAGTAATTTAGAAATACAGACATAACCTGCAATTTAAATCCAGTCTTTGACGGGTGGCAACATTAGCATGCCAGTGAAAATGTTAACACAAAGGGGCTTTTGTAGTGAGTTTGGGTGTTACACCCTCACTTTGGTCATTGTTGGCAGTGTTCAATCTCTGATACGACGTCAGAAACGGGCAAATTTGCCATTTTAGTTCAATTGCCTTTCTTACATCGGTGAGGGTATGTGCGTAATTTTGTGCTGGAGGGTAACATTACAGTATGTTTCCACTTTTATTGGTTTTTCTGTGCATTTAAATAAATCACTTGTGAAATATTAGAGGCAAATAATTATTGGTTAGTTTGAGGCAGGTTTCCCAAGATGTGCCAAGTAGACTAAAAACATGTTGGCTAACTTGGCTCATGATGCACATTGTCTATCTACTACAGTCATTTCTGGACTATAAGGCGCACTAGCTAAATTTGGGGAATACGCGAGTTTGTTACACATATAAGCCGCACCCGACTGTAAGCCGCAGGTGTTTTAATGTTACCGCACCGGGTTCCCGCTTTCTTTTCCATAATGAGGGCGCAAATTGTCTCACTGTCGTTCTGTCTCTCCTACTGTATTTGGCTCACTTGGTTTGTTTTGCTCTGCCTGATGCTCTTGCGCTTCCTTTATAGTGCGCCCCCTTGTGATCTGGTGGATAAGCTGCACCTTTGTATTAGCTGCACGGTCGAATGCATGTGAAAAAAGTAGCGGCTTATAGTCCAGAATTTACTGTAATCACCCATATATCACCAATACCAATACACCTGATCTATTTTTGTCAATATCGCAAAACTAATCTCTGCGACATGCTGACTCTTTTTTTGTTTGTTTTGACAACTTATCTTATCCGTGTCATTATTGATTTTGGTGTGCAGTGAGTCCATGGTGTGTCACATATGATATTTAACCGTTTGAAAATACTGGTATTACCCTTTTTATATCTTCATTAGATTTGTTTTATGGCTAATATACTGGCAAAAAACTCAACTGTAAACTTGCTCATGGTGGACATAACTCAGATTCCGTTCATTTATGGACAGAATTTCTCGGCACAGCTTAACCAATAAGCATAAAATGTCATTGCAGCTGATGTGGTCACAGTCATTCCAATTGAGTTTTGAACAGGTCAGGATGACAATCATTGCACCCATATCCGGGGTCATTCACATCTCTTTGGCATTGCAACCTTTAGCTTTGTAGTGAAATTCACAAGAAGTTTAGTATCTTAAGGTCTTTGGGAGGAAGGATGAAATGTGTAGTACCAAATTGATGCAAACCTGACAAGACTACGCTGACAAATTGAGCTTTTTAATTGTCACTCAGCATAGCAAAAACATATAGATTAGGTGAAGAGGACGCTATGTCACGCCTGCTAACAATCCAGGCTAAATTATACAATTTTTCTGCAAATTGCGGAGAATAGGCTTCACAAAAAATAAAACAAAAAAATGCAAATGTTTTTATTTCTGAATAGTGAATCGGTGGTGGGGGGGTTCACTACTATTTTATGAAAGTTGATTTAATTTTTAGGCAGTGTCGATCAAAGTAGAACTAAGCAGTGAGTTGTGTGTCCTGAAAAATATTTAACTAATTGTTAACTTGAATGTTCCTGCTTTGAATTTTGGCTGCCCAGCTAGAAATTCACCGCCATCTGCATGTCTTCTTTCAGAAGACAGGACAGGACGTTCCTAACCATTCTGTACACTCACACTTTCCTCCTTGTGATTTACTCTGTGATTTTGGTGTTGAGGTTTGTGCTCTGTGGGTATTGCTTGACATTTGAACATATTTCCATTTGCCACTGTGGAATTTGACTCAGACGGAATAGTCGCTTTTGCCTAAGGGTGCATTTGTATGATTACTGATTACTTACATTTTTTATTTTAAATTTTTTTATTTTTATTTTTTATACAAACTAAACATTTAATAGCTGTCAAACTGCATGGCTTGGCCAGTCAATAATTCTGTGAGTAACGCCACATTTCACAGGTGAGGCGTGTTTACAGTTTGGAAGCACATACCCCCGGATCAAGAGTTTCCAACATATCGATTACAGACCCCCCTCCCCACCCATACACCCCCGCTGATTTAGTATAATGGCTACTATGTCTTTTTTTGTGTTCTGTAAAATGTTCAACACAAGTGATTCTATAATGCCTTCCACCAGGCTCATTCCCTGTCATGGAAAATTATTCCACCTATTGACTGTTAGCAGGAATTAAACACGCTAGTCACTTTTTTTTATGGGGGTGTCTAGGGGGCTCTTAACTCTTTGACTGCCAGACGTTTTCAGAAAAGGGATGCCGCCAGTGCCAGCCGATTTAAGCATTTTGACTGATCTTTCAAGGTCCACAGAAAATTTTGTGTTTGGACTATGGAAACACACATACTACCAAATGAAAGATTGAACTCTCATCTTTCATCAGAAAAAAGTTTGTTTCTACCCTATTCCCTTTTTCAGTAATCAACAATAGAAAATGGTTAGTTTCACCGAAATTCTCTGTTTTGAAACAAAAAACGGAGAAAAACAGCTTTTTGTGAAACGATGTTATTTCATGCACTCCAGTGAATTGTACACTTCTTTTTGTCCATGAATGATGCCACAAACATCTAAATAGTGATTTACTTCTGTAATACACTACCACCAACAATGAAAAAGTGTTTTTAGATTGCAAAATACGTTTATTTCCATTCAACAGTGTAACAATTTGACAAAAATTTTGTTATGGCTTTCACAAGAACTCATCAAAGTGGAACATTGCTGTGTTCCAAATGCAAGTTCACACAGTTGGCCGATGCAGATTGCTCCATCAACAAAATTACATATATTACACGTCGAACATTATTTCTCACAGTCACATCCTTAGTTCATGTGTCATTTTAACCCTGTTTATCAACCAATCTTAGTGTGCTTCACAACTCATAACAGCTGAGCTGAATGTATTCCAGAAACCAAAAATGAACTAGTGGAGAGAGGGGGGATTCATCTGTCACTGTTCCAAGCAGCCAGACACGCACACGCATACACAGAACAGGCCAATATAATTTGTGTAATAAAGTTGAGCCCTCTTCTGCTCTTATTCAAACACCAACTGATTCCCCTCCCATTCAGCTTCTCCGTGAGATAAAATCAGCGTAGGGCAGAATTGAATCCATTTGGAAGCAGTGGGTGAATTTAAGGGTAGACAGTTTTCTGGTGTCTGTTTTTTCCCTTTACACAGGCGGTCTTAATACTGTACAGAAAAAAAGGTTCCATTTATCCTTTTCTTGTTAGGGTAATCAAAGTCTTGGTTCTGCCAGAATTATCCCTTCATTGTAATTTGAGAGCCGTCCTTCACTTAGATTGACCAGGATGTATTTAGAATGAGCGTCACTTATAGATGGATCATACAACCACCCACTGGCAGCTATCGTGTTATTGGAACTTAAGCAATGGATGAGATGAATGGTGCCAGCTTTGCTGACCTAGCCTTTCTCCCTTTCTTTACAGTCAAATGTATGCTAATGGGCTTCTTGTCACTAATGCAGAAAGCTAATGTTTGTAACTAGTTTTACACCTCTTTGATGTTGACAGTAACGGGCTATGTCATGTGATGTAACAGATGATTGATATGAAGACAATGATACATTGTAAATGATAAGTTTCTCCTTGTTTTGTTTAATCAACAGTTGGATTGAGCTGAACATGATGATCATTCTAAATAAGAACAGAACTCACTATATACAGTACTCGGATACACTGGCCATGTAAACTGGCATTTTCAAATTGATTTCCCAGAGCATATCAATTGCACTGGTTCATCTTAAGTGCACCAATCACTTCAGTAAGTGATGGCTAAGCTAAGGAGGCAAACATGTATAGACAAGTCTGGAAGAGTCAAGCTGATGCTCAGCACTGCCCCCTGTTGTCTGTCTGCCAGCTATCACAGAACCGTGAGCTGAAAAAGGAATAGCTTCATTTCTTTGCACCTCCTCATGCGCAGCATATTGTTTTAATTTCGACACTGGACTCGTGCTGTGTGAAAAAAGAAAGAAAGAAATTAACATAATATACCTCTGACCATACTATGCACTGCAGCAGGAATAGGATCAATAGTGCAGCGTCTGTTACACAGCTCACCCCCGTGTGACTCCTCAGCAATGTTTATGAGGGAGTCATGTTCCGAATCCCATCTCTTCTTCCCTCTGTACCAACTAACATAATTTCTTTCTCAATCCATTTGATAAACCCCAAAACCTTGCTAATGCTCCTCCACCATAGTTGTTGCTTTCACTCTGAATATTCTTTACTGGGTATAAATGTGGGATAATCACATTTTCTCTTTCTGCGAGGTGTTTGATGGAAGGCTACAATCACTCACCATATTAAAGTTCAAAATTAGTGGATTTGCATCTGTTAATACCATAATTGCGTCATACAGGGAGGGTGCTTGTAAGCATTTTTGATATTGACATTTTTGCCTGTCTTCTATTTAATCAAATACTTGATACTAATCACACAATGATGATCATTATGTCACATTGCAGGTCAGAAGACATGTCTCCATCTTCATGGAGTTTTTCCGTACATCTACATTCCATACGATGGTCATGGACAGCAACCGGACCTATACATGCATCTGGTGGCCTTCAGCATTGACAGAGCACTCAATGTTGCCATGGGAAATCCTGCTTCCGACGTCCAGCACATCTTCAAGGTGGTGCTGGTTTCTGGCATGTAAGTACCCAAATGCTTCTTTCACTTGTTCTGCCAAATAACACTATGAAATAGGGCTGGGCAATCAAATAAATTTGATTAATCGTCATTTTAAAAACTGAATTGTTGAAAATTTGCTAAATCGTTAAATCAAATTTTGGCTTCTGGATTATTAAAAACTGTTATAAAAACTTATATTCAGTTCCATCCAAATGTTTTTGTTTATTATTTTGCCCAATGCTGAATGGGTGGTTTACAACAGCTACCAACTAATTGTGGCATTTAAGCACAAACTATGAATGTTAAGTTTATGTCAAAACTTTTAAAAATGTATCCATTTCAGGAAAATATTTATTTAAATTTTCTGCTAACTTTACAAGAGATGCTGTTGACCCTGGGAACTTTCTGCACCTTCTGTTTTTGTTTGAAATTATAACTAAGATAAGTCAAATTTGAATACTTAAAGATATTTAAAAATTTTGGAAAACTTTATTTACTGTAGAAAACAATAGGGAGCTATATACTTGTTTAGGGTTTTATTTAACTTTTTAAGACATGCTACTGCCCTCGGGAGATCTCTGAACTTTTTGTTAGAATTTTAAAACAAAGATGTCTATTGGCTAAGATGTATTGTTTTTAAACTCCAATATTTTACGATTTCTTAAAGTTACTCAATAAACATGCTTAAAAATTCAACAAATTTAAGAGCTGGAGTTTGTATTATATCTGTTATCGGCGTCCTTGACTACTAATAATTTGTATCGGTATCGGCCCTGAAATAACCATATCGGTCTATCCCCAGTAATCATCGTGAATGGCTAAAAAAAATCGATGTTATTTTTGTGGCCATATCGCCCAGCCCTCCTATGAAATTGAACTTTAATCAGTAAACGCTGGGAATATGCTTTCTTCCAGGCCTTTCTATGGATATCACTCCAAGGAGAAGCACTTTATGAAGATCTATTTGTACAATCCTCAGATGGTAAAAAGGTAAGTTTACAGGCCATGTGATAAGTGAATGGCATATATGAGGGTTGGGAATGGTGTGTATCGCACCAGAAATCTAGGAGCAACTAGTCACTTGCTATATATATTCAGTTGTACAAATTTTTTTTAGTATGGGGTTTTTGTGTCATCTGCCTCCATTTTCCCCAATTTTTTGTAAAAAACCTGGAGTTTGTTTTTGTTTCCCCCAAATGGATTTCAATGGGCTTCATTATAGTGGATTTTTTCCTATTTGTGGTTCAGCCTGATCCATATAGTACCTATCCTCCAGGAATATCTACCCATTATCTTGACTGCTTATCCTCACGAGGGTCGCAGGCGTGTTGGAGCCTGTCCCGGCTGTCTTCAGACAGTAGGAAGGGTACACCCTGAACTGGTTGACAGCCAAACGCAGGGCACAGTACACAGACAAACAATCATTCACACTCACAATCTCACAATTAAGAGTGTTCAGTAGTAAACATTTAAATACACATATCTGCCTATGTGACTGCAGTGGTAACGAACAGATCAAATATACACTGACAAACAACACAAGCAATTGGACCTGCAAGGTGCGCACACCCTCTTATTTCCAATTACAAATTAGTGAAAATGCTGGGTGGCTATTAACTCTGGGGAAACAACTACTTGTAGCCACAATGGCCTGTAACTGTGAGTAAAGTAATTGTCAAGCCCTGCATCCCACATCAGTGATGTAAGACTTTGCAAATGTGTTTTTTTGATCAGCCCTGCTTTGACCTTGAGGGGTTTTTACTTTTTATGACATAACAATAGACTTGTTGGAAAATAACATCATAAGTATTGGGAACAACAAACCACACATGTCCCTGTGTTAAGTATACTAGCCAGTATATGTGAATTATACAAAATGATAAGACATTGTAAACAACAGCATTCTCTCTGTGCCAAGAGTTTATACAGTAATAAAGGTTCTTATAATAGTGTTGTGTTTTTGCTCCAATAAGCTTTTAAACATTCTGTTTCTGACAGAGTTTGTGAGCTGTTGCAGAGTGGAGCAGTGATGAACAAGGTTTACCAGCCACATGAGGGCCACATCCCATACCTGTTGCAGCTTTTCATCGACTACAACCTGTATGGCATGAACCTGCTTAACCTTGCAGCAGTTAAGTTCCGTGGCCGCAAAGACAAAGGTAGGGAGCAAGGGTCAGGGTGTGTGTGTGTTTTTCTCCAGATAACCTTTATTAGTAGTGTTGCTTGAACAGAAAGAAACATTACTGTGCTCATCTCATTGTCTGATGTTTTGCATTCTCAAATCATTCCCAAAGCAAATTAAGTGGTGATTTAGATCAGGGGATGATGTTGTCAACTGTGGCCTTGGAAAACCCTTTGAGACTCTTTTGTGATTAAGGGCTATTACAAATAAACTTGACTAGACAATCCTCTTTGTATCATTTAAAATTTCCAAAACTCTGAAAGAAACATCTCTGTCAAATGTATTCTGATAGGAATTTAATGTGTGTCTGCATGGTCAGAAGCTGTAATTGTCAAACCTCATCCAAATCTGTCTTAAATTAATACGCATATGGCGTCAATTTGAACTGGCCTTGGAAAATCCCTTTTAACATGCTCAGGAGCTATTATCTTTCTGAAATCTCAGCAGATCAGGTTCTTGTTTCTCTGACCTTTTTTTTCATGATTTATTACATGTTCTTGAGCGATTCAGAAGATATTCTGAACCTCCTTTTTATCTATTAATATCCAAGGACTTTGCTATTCACTCATTAATTTCCAGATAGCAATTACTGGAAGCCTGGTCCAAGGTCTTTGTGCGCTTTTCATTTCTGTATCAGACATTCTTGGCCTTACTTTCCATGGGCACATTACTTTTCACGTGTTACTGCTTTTTGCCATTGCGGTTTTGTTTAATAGGCACTGTCGCAGAAAATGGGTTCTTACGGAGTCTGCAAAAAGCAAAATATGGGCCTCTTTCTGAATCTCGCACCAGCATTTTTGTTAATAAGTCTTCTTTTTGTGCCATCCCAGTAAGCGCCTACATGCTATGTAAGGGAATTCCACCTTTTGATTTTAGTGACGTTGTATTGTTAAAAATATCACTTGCCTTGTCCCTGATGGAATTTGGGTTCGCACACGACCCCAACCCTCTAATGCATGAATGGAAAAAGAGTTCCAATATGCCATGCAGCAAAGAACTGCAATACTTCATATAAATCATATAAAAACAAATGGGTACAACAGTTCACCTACTTTGACCCTCAAATTCCAAAGCTGCAGTTCTTAATGTGGGACCAAGTGAAGGAATGATGAAAGGGGCCAGACTGATTACATGCAGTTTAAAATAAATGCAAAGGAGACTGCCATAATTTCCGGACTACAAAGTACACCTGATTAAAAGCCGCAACAACTACATTTAGCCATAAAAACAAATATGGACATATACGGTATTGTCTGCTTCGTTTTATTAGCCGTGGTTTCCACATTGTAACATTGGTGGATATTTGCAAGGAAAGAGGTCACATGGGTGGATTTTAAGAACAACAACTTTTAAATTCCTTCAACACAGATAAAAGTTTTTTTCCCAAACAACGCCGAACACGGATAGTTAAACAGTAGCCTCCCAGAAAAGTCAACAGCCGTCGTTACATACGTAGTCTCTCTTGTCGCATGAGGAAAATTTGTGCAGTCCTCTTCAACATTGCAGCAGTTTTTTGAAGTCCGTTGGTAATAATGCATTTTTTTTTCAAAGTGTGAGGAAAATAGTAACCACGCCTGGGATGTGGCTGTGTTCAGACTGAACACATCACATTCAAACTTGTGCAGCATTTAGCGACTGCTACCATTTATTCTTAAGCCTAAATAAATATCAAACTTGCTACACTTTCAGAGGATGTGCCAGCAGACCCAGACCAGCAGACCCCCAGCGCTCATTCCAGCAACACTCCCTGTAAGAGCCCGTGCACGTCCAAACTCAACTGCAGCACCTTTGGGGGCACCTTTGTCCGCTGGGAGGAGAACGCCATTCCCTGGTGAGTCCTATCTAGTATCTACCACGCATCTGCTTTACGAATAAGTACCCAAGAGATTTAGGTTCTATTTTGGAACCACCATCTAAGCGCATTTGTTTGCTATTTATTTCCACTGCAATTTTTTTTTCCTTTTTGACCTGTTTACTTCTTGTCTGCGCTTTTAAAAATATATAAACTTTTTGGGAGAATGAGTCACTAGTTTCCCATCTTGTTACCATTAAAATTGGTTATAATCCACACGTTACCACAATCTTACAGGAATTATAAATCAGCGTCAGATGCTGTAATGGCGAACTAACCATGGGAGATTTCTTTTCTTGGGTGGGGGGGGGGGTGGGTTGAATTTAACATGGAAAAGCCTATTTAACATGTTTTTTGACAAATCACAAATTTAGGCTATAAAACTGTTGCGCTTGCTTGCCGGTAGTTTTTTTTTTTAATGGATATTTTGTTTTTGTTTGGTTGCCTAGGGCATTTTCTGAGCATTGATGAAAATGGAATTTCCGCTTGAGGTGTCGGTGTTAGTTTCCAACTGTATTTTTTGTGTGTGTGTTTTTTGCGATGGTCCACTCCACTCGCATTTAGCTGTGTCGCTCTGTGTGCGACAGGTATTCGAGTCACGGGTGAGCTACCTGAGCCTATTCCAGCTGAGTTTGAGCGAGAGGCAGGGTACACCCTGCACTGGTCATCTATTAATTGGAGGGCACATATAGCCAAACAACTCACGTTTACTCATATGCACAATTTTGAGTCTTTAGTAATCCTATGATTCATGCATGTTTGGAATATGGGAGAAAGCCAGAGTACTCAGAGAAAACCTTGACAGCACAGGGAGAATGTGCAAATTCCCTACACGGAGATCTGTACTCAGGACCTCTTGACTATGATGCAGATGTGCTAACCACTACTGCACCTGGCTTCAACTGAAATGAAACAGCAACTATAAACTCAGTGTAACTTAAGATATCTACCTGTATGTCTGTTGTATTTGAGACCTCATCTTATGATGCTAAGTTCTTCCTGTTTGTCTGCAGCTCTTTAGTCCTGAATGAGGTGGAGAGGCAGAGCACCTGTGAGCTGGAGGTTGATGCTGTTGCTGTAGATGTTCTCAACCGTCTCGAGATTGACAGTAAGGATGCTCAGGAAAATCAAAAGAGATTAAAATGTCCCCTTTGCTAAAGTAGAAGGAACTAGAGGTCATCCTTTTGGATGTTTGAAAAAAAAAAAGAGTGTTTTGCTGAAAGTATTTAGTTCTTGTCTGACTCATTTTTTCCCTACCCAACCATTTTCTGCTATTTATCCTTATGTTCAGGATCATAGGGAAGTTGAAACCTGCCCCAGAGGCATTGTACACCCAAGACTGACCACCAGTTGATGATAGAACTAAGATATAGTGATAGACAACAAGTACCAGAAAGCAAGACTTTAGTAAAAGTTTAAATATCTTAACGGGGAATTTTAGAATGCCAATATTTCTGTGACTTTAGATAGGCATAAGAGGTACTTCCTGTAAATACACTCACAGGTATGTAACATACCACCACCATTGAGTTCACCGTTGCAGCTGTTTTGATAATCATGTACTGCTGACATCTGATCTTGCAATTAAGTCTTCAGAAGTCTTGCAATCACAAGAAGAACATGCAATCTCCACATAGAAAGGCCCAGGCCAAGATAAGCCAGTAGTGCCAACACGGCTCTTCTGCTTTTTCCACGAAAACGCAAGGAACAACAACAAAGTTTGTTGTTCCTTGCGTTCATTATTTGGTGTGCTGTCATTTCTTCAGATCAAATTGGAAGGAACCCCGGCCTACAAGCAATCTGGGAGGATGAGAAGCAGCGGAGAAGAGAAAAGAACAAGGACTCTCAGATTGAAACCCCAGAATCGCAAGGTCAGCAAGTTGTTACCAGAAAGGTGGTGTTATAAATAAAACGTACTTTCTTTCATCCACTTTCCAGTATTTGACTAAAATTGATTTTACGTATGATTAAGAATATAAGTTCCGGATAAACAACCAGTTTAATTTGTTTTTCCTGTTTTCCAGACCGTGCATTTGTCACTTCAACTGAGAGTGAGCAAATCTTCATGAAAAGATTCAAGGAGATTGTGAAGGAAAATAAGTTTGATGTGTAAGTTGCACCTTTCCTTTAATCAGTCTTCTTTGCTGGCAAACCTGTCCATGGTATACCTCCCATGTTGCCCAGTCAGCTGCGATAGGCTATAAGTCGTCTGTGACCATAGCAATTTAGTGTAGTGATGTTGTTTTGGGGTACTTCCTGCTCCAAAAATTGCACGGGAAGTCAGTGAGTAAACTAAATCTAATAAACATTATGCAAAGGAGAAAAGGACTGTAATAGTAAAATATAAACATATCCTAACTCTAATTTATGGGATACTCTTTTTGATACAACAGCTCCTTTGTTTCTGGAGTAAACCAGCTACCAACAGTTTATAGTGAGAATACAAATGGACCGTGGACTTGTTTCCTGACTATATGTTGCGTGTCTGTACTATGTTAGAAAAAGAATGTTTACATAAACATACACATTAAAAAATAAATGCGCTTGACTCTGCAAAATAATAATATTGCATGTACAAGTCTGCGTATGGGTGAAGTGCAGACACAATATAAAACATTTAAACAAAACAAAATTGACTTTAGCACTGTTTGTCTCTGCTTTTTTACATCTTGTCTTTAACACAAATATATAAATAAAAATGCACTTCAAAATGTGGCTTTTGGACACTGAAAAACAATCTTATGTCAACAATCGTACTCCATCAGGGTACATTTTATTCTGTGCAGATACACACATGCACGCACGCACGCACACACATTAGTAAGCTAGCCAATAGCAGCACAGTAGAGACATTAATATTAACATTTGTTTCTCTCATTCCACTCAAAAATGACAGTGATGGGCATAAGCCTTCAGTCTGCCCACCTGCAACGTTCCCTAGCAGCTTTGAGGAAAACTTTAGCTAACTACCTACCTACCAAGTAGCATGAGTACAACCACAAAAAATAAATAAAAAATAAATAAATAGCTGTACTGTATTTTTGTTGTTTAAATATTACTTTTAAACTCTATGGTTTATATACATACTATATCGTTTTCTAGCTTGTTAAAAAAACATACAGTAAAAATATATCTCTACTCTAAAGTTTTGGGGGTGCTATTGTTCACTTTGGGCTAAATACGCGTCTTGTATCAAACATCCCTAATTGAGAGGATGGCAACGTACGTCAACTGGAGGAGGCATCATCATTATCACATCTTTACCGGTGAAGTGTCAGGACTGAGAAAAGTAATAAACAGTCATTATTCTCAGACATGAAGAGGTGTGGCTTGATAGCGGAACATGTTAATCACTGCAGTAATCTCTTGACACCTGGCAGACTTCATCCCTTGACACGTTTTAAAGTCATTAAGATGACTAATTAAGAGACAGTCACAGCAGCACATTCACAGACTATTGGGAGCAGTTTCCTCATGAGGCTCGCCAGCACTTGAATGATAATGAGACTGAGGTAACATCTCATTTAGGTACTCTTGTCATGCCACACACTGGAGAAGCAACTTAATGTTAAATGTCACCATTTTTAATGATTTATTTCCTTGATTCTACTTATTCAAAATATGTTTCTAACTTTGCTGTGGTGAGTTGCTAGGCAGTCAGATGAATGCAAAGCCCAGTTGTTTGCTGGCCCATTCATATTACGTCTCAAACACAAAGCTTGTCACACACCACTTAAGCTGTACACACACACACGCACACACACACACACACACACACACACACACACAATTATGGTATAAGATATGCCTCACTTGCTCTCCACACCTGTGTGGTCAGTCACTTAAATTTACACTCACCACCACTGCATATGTACACAAATACCTCAAGTGTGACTGCATGAGCACCAACAAACAGTCCTTTACTTTATCCATTATATAGCAGCCGATGCTACAGGACTACTGGTGTTATTTCTGTGTCTTTTTAATGCTCACTTGAGATGCACTAATTGGAAATTCTCTTACTTTTCAGGACTCCGGCCTCCCCTGTTGGTGATGGAGATTCTTTCCGTGATCTCACCTTGCATTCGTCTCTCCATTTGACACCAGAGGAAGAGCAGTGTACACCTGCTTCAGTTGTGGAGGTGCACAGGGACTCTGAGCCAGGTAAAGATCAATGCACATTTTCCCTTTAAAAAAACGACAACAAATCAAATTTTTATTTTTTATTTCAAAGAGCCATATGTACTTTGTGAAAGTGTTAAAGTCACATGGTAGACCTTGCTTATTAAATATATTCATGACCTTCAGTTGTTCTAAAATTTTAAGTGTTTACCAGGTATTGTGGATCCTTTGAAGCTTGTCATGGGTCATAATCTTGTTCTAAAATGTAACAGACATTTCTCGTTCATTGTAGCAGTATACAGAACAGAACAGAATACAATATGAGATTTTCAGAAAAAATATTGAACTCACTCCCACACTTGCAATTTTACGTTGCAATTTCCACTTATTTAGGCCTCACTGTTGCCCTCATATGGTCACAATGCACTGCAAGGTTGGAGCTCTCGTTGCTTTGTAATATTGAATGCTTCTGAGGTGCTAACTGTGATTTTCATCTGTTTCCGTAGAATTTGTGAGCAGTAGAGGTACAATCCCAGAGGAGGCTATTGTTGATGAGGAGGCCATTTTATGTCTCCTGCAGAATAGTCAGAGCTTCCTACAGCCCTCTCAGACATCCAACCACTCACCTTTATTAGGTAAATAAAGAAGAAATGTATTCTCCCAAAGTAATATTTACTTTTTGAACAATTTATATTAATATTATGCTATTAATATGATGCAGTTTTTATAACCTGTTTTCATGTTAAATTAACTAATCAAGTGAAAGCATATTTTAGTCATTGTTTGAGTCTTGTCCTTATCCTTATTTTACCAAGCAAAGCCTTTCAAAATTCTTTCTGTTTGGGCCAGTATATTGAAAGGGAAAGTAAACCAGATGCGACACTATAATTGTGTCAATGTCTTTTTTTTATCAATCTAAGTTTACCATTGCTTTGATCCAACTGTAAAATGGAGTATATGGAAGGGCTATGATTACATTTACTGTATATAAAAGCTGAAAAACTACCCCCCCCCCCCAAAAAAGGTAAGACTTTCTCATGTTTTTATAAGATTCTACATTCTGCTATCATGAAGTTGATCTTTTTTCCTTTTACATCTCTGAAGCAAATTAAGTTCTCCCGGTGCATTTTCTATTGTCTTGTGACTCAGACACTTCAAGCTGTTTCCTCATACAGTATTTTAAATAATGTACAGTTCACATCTTTATGAAAGGAGTTGCTTAGCCTTGAACATAATGTAATTGTCTTTTTGTTATCAATGCAGACAGCAGCCAAGACCGTGCCATGATGGATTTGCTGGCGGGCTTGGCAGATGACATCAGGACTCCTGGTCTGCATGGTTCACAGTCCCAGTCCCTTCCAGGTAGTAAGAGCTGTCATTACAACAGTGACGATGAAGAGGCAAGGCTGGAGTTAGACAAGGAAGAGGCACAGCTCAGCATGACAATGTCACAGCGATGGGACAACGAGCCCCTGGAAAGCTCGTCCCTACCAAGGTCTGTTTATGCAATGACACTATTCCTTGTTTCAGTGGTCTAGAGTAAAGAGAGACATTTCACTGCTTGTCTGTGCATCTTATTCTGTAGTCCTGTTATTATGTGCAGGTCTGGTGGCAAGGAGGCGCAGGACAGCTTCAGTGATGAGCATCAGGAATCTTCTGACGATGACATGGAGTGGAGTGCAAATAATACCTTATTTGCTAACTTGTCCATCTCTCAGCTTGATGGGGCAGCAGATGAGAGCAGCGGTAAGACATTTGAAGTGTTTGCTTTTGGGTTTGCTTTGCTTTGGGGTCTACTATATAAGATACTGAAACCAGTGGTAGAGTGGTCATCTCCCAATCCAGAGGTTGTGGGTTTGATCCCATGCCATTGTGGCCACATCAAAGTATCCTTGAGCAAGATACTGAACCCCAAGTTGCTCCTGATGCTGCGTCATCAGTAGGTGAATGAGTAGTCGAATGTAAAGTGACTTGCCTATCCCTTGCTGCATAAACTGATTAAGCATTCTCCGTTTAAAGGTGAAACGTCTTCGAAGACAAGCAAAGCAGTCCAGCTGTAATTGCTTCATGTTAGCAGCTTGTAGCAAAATGTCTAAACTTCCAGATGCTCTTTGTTTCTACTCAATCAGTTATGCTGTTTTGAAATAGCTATTTTTCATTTGAATCGATATTTGAATAAATTAATTAATTGCTTTATTACAGACTCAAGGTCCAGACACGATCAAGCCAAATCCACAATCTAGTAACTAAAATATTCAAAAATACACTTACACCAGGGTAATATTGATATTAGTGCTGTCAAAGTTAAGTGTTAACTCAATAATTAATCACAAAAAAAATCATGTTTATTAAAGCAATACAAGACTTATAACTCATTTTCCAGTATTTGGTTTGGCATTGTGTATAAAGAATAAAGGTGCAAATATCTCTGGCATCCTGTTCCCTGAATTTTCTTTTAAACCGATTAAGTATCAAAATAAGAACATGCCGTGGTAAAAGCCATTATCCTGGTCACGTGATTGTGATGCCGTATCCCGTACGTAAACGAGAGCCGCCTTCGTTCATTTCAAAGGGAGTTTGCTGACGTAATGGGCAAGATCAAGGCCGTCTTCTATCCCAATTACTGCGCCAATTCTGACCAGAGTAAAATCTTCAGCACGTCAGGCTTCATGTCATTCCGCGTGGGGTGGGGGGTGGCCTCTCTTAATGTGGGCTAGCGTGCTAGCACAAATGTAGCATGGCCTAGCAGAGTAAAAGTCACCCAGATGTTTACCATCCAGGTTAGGGATCGTCCTCAAATTACATTTCCAGAGTGAACAATGTCAATGGTGACTTGACTGGTAATTTGAGCCTCTGTAACATGCAACTTGCAGACACTCCCCAACTTCTACTCGCTACGCAATGAGCCGGCCGACTGAATGAGTCGGCCAGTTTCATTTCATTTTTGCTTTCGGCTGGACACAAATTTTTGGTGATTCCTCCGTGGCTGTACTGCTTTTGTAGAAGTGCTTCTTTGCTTTAGGGCATAATTTCACCTTTTGATGTCCGCCGTGGGATGCAATAATTCCTCGTGAGTCTCTGTTGTCTTTCATGCCATGTCATTCAATGTGTATTTTACGCACGCAATAAGTCACGATGATCACATGACTGTCCAAAATGGCCGGTACTGTACTTGATGCAAAAATATTCACAAAAAGTGCTATAAAATCATAATCGCTTCTCTCCAGAAAATAATTTAAATTAACCATTACATAGAATAGCTGGTTAGTTTTTCATAAGTCTTGTATTCCTTTAACGCAGATTAATCGCACTATTAATTTTGACCGCACATGATCCTTTATCTTGACAGCGGATGCTTATCGTAAAAGTAGCGCAGGTTGCGTTTGAGCAATAACCATAACTACTACTACTACTACTACAAGTAAAGCATTTAATAAATGTTTGTGTATGACATTCAGAATATTTGTTCTCGTCAAAATATTTGGGTCATTTTTTTCATATTAAATTATGCAAGTAATTAATAAAAAAAAGAAGAGGATGAGAGCTTGTAGTGGATCAAAAAATGTGGAAGAAATCTTCATACCATTTAAATGTAGAACACATAACAGGTGCTCTTCAAATTTGGCGGGCAAAAAATGTTGATAAAAGGCCCTTTTAATTGATTAGTCATGATTAATCAAAATTCTAAGAAAAAAAATAATCAATTGACAGGCTCTAATTAATATACACTAAGAAGCATTATATAAAAGACAACAGTACCAATCTTTCCAGAACTGGGATTGGTATCGTGTAGCACTTAAGTAGATCTTTGATAATTGTGCAATGATTTAATTATTTGAGTCATTTAGGCGGCAGATAAATTTGAACATCAGAAATGCATTTATAACGATTTCTTTTTTCCATTTTGAACTTACAAATAAAATGTTTGGGAAGTAAGGAACTTTTTTCAAATTGACATTTTTTGTTTTTTTTATTTGTAGACTCATCCTTAACGGACAGTGGCTCCAGATCCCAGTCTTCCCTTATTGTCACAGAGAAGATTATAATGAAAAAAACTCATTTTCCAGGAGAGACAATCCACCTTGAACCCCCATCCTCAGCTAAGACCTTTCTGGATTGTCAACACCCAGAGCATAGTTCAGTTCATGTGTTGGACAAGGAGCAACCACTTGACAAACACTTTCAATCAAAGAGCAGTCAGGACAGCAGTAGTGAATGTTCAACAGGCTTAAAAGTGAATAAAAAAATTCCTTACATCCCACCAGTCAAACACCCTATTCCTTGCAAAACGATTAGTCAACCAGAAGTATCTGCCATCTGTGTAGACAAAGAGGACATTCACCCCCTGTACAGCTATGACAAGAAAGCATCTTTAGCTTTGGATAGGGCCGATCTTGAAAGTTTCCAATTTAGCAATAATACGGTCACAAAAAGAAGAAAGAGCATGAAGAATGTAGAAACAAACTGTCTGTCCATCCTTCAGAACCACAGGGCCGTCTCCCTCTGCTACTCAGAGCTGAGAAACTGCTCAACCAAGACGGACCTTGACCTAAGCCAGTTGGATAGACATAGCCCCCTCCTGAGGAATATTTCCTCAGCACCTCCAACTCTCGAAAATGAAGTGTTTCTTAAACCTCAGGAAGGGGAGATGGGTAAAGATGGAGAAGGAGGAGATGTTGGTGAGCTCAAAATCAGGTATGAGGACTATCAGGAAAATAAAACGGAAAAGACTATTGTAGCGCAACAGGAAGCACACTACAAGTTCTTCCCAAGTGTAATTCTCTCTAACTGCTTAAACAGGAAAAAACCTTTAAGCAAAAAGCTGCCAGATTCATGCAGCAATCTAGAACAAGCCCAGAATCGCAGGTCAAGGCTAAAAACAAATAAGAAAAGACTGTCAGGACCAAGGAACAAATTAAACATGGATGAAAGCTGTACCTCTGACAGCCAGGTTAGCATTGGTTGTACCTCTGTCACTCCTGATCATCCAGGGATTGGGGACACTGAAATGCTAGTTTGTGAGGATAATTCAGTAAAGCCGGAGTCAATTTTAGATGAGCCAATCATGAGGGAAGAGTCAATCACAAAAAATGAGCTAAAAATTGGAGAGAGATCTGTTAGTAAACTACCCAAATTACTTTCAGTACGCACTGCCATTGCTCCTAGTTTCTCAGAGGAAGCTAAAGATATATCAGAAGACAGTTTAAACCTCCTGCAAGATATAGCCACGAAAGTAACTTGTACAAAAGTCTCATCCCTGCCTGGTAGTAAATACACGCTGAGAACCAAACGGAAAACGCTTTACGACAGTGATGGCGAATACTCTGGAACCACACGGTCTAAAAACACAGCAACTGTAAAAGAAAGTCTCAAAGGTTGCAGTGTGCAGGAACTAAAATGCCAGAAACGACGTAAGAAGGAACCCCCGGTCATCATCAAGTACATTATTATCAACAGGTTTAAAGGAGAGAAAAACATGTTGGTGAAAATGTGCAAAGTCAATGCAGAGGAGCAGAGGGTAACACTGACAAAAGACAAGTTGAACCAATATAATAAACTAGCGCCCCTAAAAGATTTCTGGCCAAAAGTGCCGGAGTCTACTGCAGTTGAGTTTCCTGTCACTGACTCTAAGGCAAAAAAACAATATAAACGAAAGTCTAAAGCCAGCTCCTCAAATAAGAAAACAGTTGACAGCCTCTCCAAACTTCAAGCTGGACAAAGTGAGAGGGTAAAAAGAACTAAGGGCTGTGAAAGGCAGCGAACTTTACCCTCTTTACCACCTCCTCGACCATCTTACTGTGAGTTAGCAGATGACAATAACAGTGACTATACGGATGTTATGTTTGAATTAGGCTATCTCTCCGATACAGCTCAGAGCCCAACAGAATCAACACCCCCTCGCTGTTGGTCTCCTACAGACCCAGTTATTAATACGAGTACTTCAACGCAACTAATAAACACGCTCAATGATCCATGTCTTAGTTTTGCACAACAAATGCCACAGTCCTCAACCAAAGGAGGTCAGAACAGGCGTAAAACTAACAGGACTCAGAAATCATCAGTTGCTAAAAGGAAAGACATGAAGAGTTCTGCAATTGAGCCTCCAGAGGAAGGTCTAAAAAAACAGAAATCTTTACAAAGCCGTAAAGCTCTTCCAAGACAGAGGAGGAAAGCAGTGGGGACAGCTGAGAAAATAAACACCTCTAAAAACATGACCGTACCTAGTCGGTCATACAAAAAGAAAGGTGTGGCCCCTAAAAATCATGTAGCAAGTAAAGACAACTCACAGGTAGTCGTTCCAGAGAATGATTCACGTCCATCTGAAAAGCTGGTAAATCAAGACCAAACTATATGTAGACCAACAGTCCAGTCTGTTAAACCAAAGTTGGAAGACAGGGAGCTTTCTATCATGGAGGCCAACCAAAACATGTCGCTACATGTTCAGATGAAACAGCAAGGTTGTCAGACCACTGTTGTAAAGATAGAGCCTTGCATGGAGCAGGTCAAAATTTCAACACCTTCCCTAGAAAACCCAAAAGATACTCTATTAGCAAAAACCTCCCTTAAGTATAGACCAGTTCCCAGTCTCTCTCAGACCCCATGCAGCTTGTCTGTCCTTAAGAAACTTTACCAAAAGAGTCAGCGTGGTCAAACACAAGTAGGTGATGCTGTCCACCATTCAACTGTTGTAGCTCAGTCTGGAGCTTTGCTTGATCCTGCAACCAAACAAGCCAAATCCAGAAAAAACTCAACCACTCCAAGAAAACCCAGGGCTCCCAAATCTACCAACCCCAAAGATGCAAAACGTAGGATTAGAAAAAGCAAGACAAACAACACCCAACCTAACGTGTCAGATGATTGCATGCTTTTCCCGTCTGACCCGGACATGGACAGTTGCAACTTAATAGAAGACAGCTTATCTCCAGAGCTCCCACATAACTATTCCTTTGATATAAATGCCATTGATCAGACAGAATTCTCTAGCCCATATAGTGGCACTCAGTTTGTCCTGACTGATCAAATTTTACCAGTTAAGTTCTTGAGTGATGCAAGTCAGGAAACTCTCTCTGCTCATACATTGGCCTTTGAGAAGAAACTGGAGAGACTGTCAGGTTATGGGGAGGAACTAAAACAGGACTCAGAGTCAGACTGGCACAAGGTGAATCCTGCCAGCCCTGACCTCTTTGACAGACCTGAGCAAGAGGCGTCTACATCCAACCACCTCACATTCATTGACTCTGACAAATTCCAGAACAGAGATTGTGACTTATCTTCAGGCAATGCCCATACCCTCAGCCCCTTTCAAGACTTTCACTGTGAAGGAAAAGACCTCCTGTTTTCAGCCTGTGAGCCTGTCCTACCGTTGCCTTTAAGCTCTGCTTGCTTTGTCAGCCACGAGGGCTCTCCAACAGGCGAGCTCCTGGAAGGCATTGACGCCTTGACGTCCACCACACCGAGTAGCTCTCCTTGCTCAGTCAGCTCACTCTCTCAGGTGAGGGCAAGCCAGATGCAGCGTGGAGGAGCCCACATTCTGAAGCCCCTCATGTGCCCTCCAAGCAGGGAAGAGATCCTCGGCACTCTGCTGGACCTAGAGATATCAGAGGCCACCTTCCAGGAGCCCTTCTGCAGCGACCCCTCTGATGCTCCAGGAAAACCAATGTGAGAATATATCCACCAACTGTACTGTACTACAAAGTATTTTATGTCGTCTTTTATAAGAAGGAACACTACCAGGATCATGATGTTATATTGAACTTAGGCAGATCTCGGAATTTGTTAAGTATTTGTAAAATCTGTACTGAATACCTAACCGTGTTAGTTATAGCCTATTATTAGCCTTTAATCAGTTTGAACTTGTCAGATTAATACCAGAGATGGGCATGTGCCTAAATTTCCTTAATGACAAATGGGAAAATAAATAAATATGCCTTAAAGTGATAGTGTGTAGAAATTTTCCATTTTTCAATGTTCATTCATTCTAAAACCCCACTATTAACTCATTTGCTCCCAAAAACTTATAAATACGTTTTAAATGCTTTAAATGTTTTATTAAATTTTTTTAAAAATAATTATGCTAGAGCATAGGTGTTAAACTCCGGTCCTGGAGGGCCGCAGTCCTGCAGGTTTTGGATGTTTCCGTTCTCCAACACAGCTAATATATGATCAGCTCATCAGCAAGTGCTGCATAAGCCTGTTAACGATTCTGCTGATTGGAATCAGCTTGTGTTGGAAGAGGGAAACCTCCAAAACCTGCAGGACTAGGGCCTCGAGGACCGGAGTTGGACACCTATGTGCTAGAGTATACAGAAGGCTTTGATGCAGCCTCTAAACTGGAGAGAATGGGTGAAGCAATGGTAGTAGTTACAAAACGGCCAGCGAGTGGCAGCAGAGTATAAGAGATCAACCATGGCCATGTTGCAAACAAGCTCATTTACCCACAGTTCTAATCAGATTTGTGAATAATGATGAAACATAGCTTTATTCTAATGCTAATTGCTGCAAAACAGATACAAATATAGTTGTTTCCTGATGAAAGAAGAAACTCTAATCTTTCTTTTGGTAGGTTCCATGTTTTTATATCAATAGAGTACAATATCCTGTGGGCCTTGCAAAATCAGTCAAAATCCAGTAAAACAGCGAATGATAATGAAAATGGCGAATGAGTTAATTACAATAATGTGCAAAAAAAAAGTTCTCTCACATCAGGTCACGCCGCACCTTGGAGAGGCTGATATTTTTTCTCGGCCATCTTTCTGCTACGGATACCTGAAGGAGAAGAACTTAGTCAATGTAGTAATTGGTGGTGAGCTTGCGAAGTTTGACCTCTTTAAGGCACCTTAGGTCTTTGCAATCTATTAGTTCACCACTAGGTGGCAACAAAAATCTAATCTACATACTGTACCTTTAATTTTCGATTTATCAAAATTCAACCATCCCAAAAATGGTGCATTTGTTTTTCACATCAATAATTCACATAGTGCATTTTTCTTTATATAGTATTAATTATGAAAATGTGCTTGTTTTAACCTGCAGCTGTTTGATATTTTGTTAAATATGTTATGCACTGTAATTACCAAAACTTTGAAATATAAAATTTTGTCAAATTAGTGATTACTAAATTGAGGTAGAGGTGGGGATTTTGATGGCATTATGGTCTTCAACTTATTGTGCTTGTCTTTTTTTTTTCTCCCCACCTTAGGGAGGTTGGTGGTCGTAAACTAGCGGTGGGAACCAGACTAGTCAAGGAGTTAGAGGAATTCAGTGGAGAACTGTCTTTAGAGGGGTTACATTTCTGGAAGACTGCTTTCTCAGCTATGACGCATTATGCCCCTACACCATCCGTGCCAGCCCAGGGAGCACAAACCAGTAAAGATCAGGCAGTTAGTGACCCGTGCTCGACCAGCGCAAAGCAGGTAGTCCTTCTGCCCTGCAAAATGGCACCAAGCCGGGACCGTGTGCAGCTGTGGTTGGAAGCCAGGAAGCAGTATGAGGCTTTACAAAAAGGGATAAGACACGCAGACTTGCTAAAGAATGAGAGTGCAGATGTCCACAACAAACGTAACCTGAACATCATAGAGTCAGCTGCTCCCAGCTGTTCCCCTTCAAATGTCGACTTGCGTGGGAAATTCAGCCTCAGAACTCCAAGGAGAAAGAAGCTTAACCTGTCACTAAGATTGTCTCCCAGGAAGAATCCAGGCTATCAGTGTGACTCTTCAGAAGTGAGTCCAATATCCGATGAAGGTTCCATGCAGCTTGAAGTGGATGATGAAAGAACAGATGATGATAAAGCCAGCTCCCCAGAGTCCTCAGGACTGCCCTCATGGCAGCAGCCCAGCAGTGTCTCAGCCATTGATGGCTTTAACCAAAAAAGGCACAGCGAAAACTCTCCTGAAGCGCTGTCACCTGGACTCTCTTTGGAAAGAGTGGACGGAAATCATGGCCCCCGTGTCTGGAACGAAGAGGTGATTAATCATGAGCACCTTCAGCACACACCCTTTTCAAAAAGGCATCTGAGAAGCACTGAACATCTGGAACCTGTGTGCAGCACCCCTATATCTGAAGGTAAGAAGCCATTTTGTGTATATTTTCACTTCTTTTAAAGCTGATTATTTTCATTGGTGCTCCTTTGGCCTTTGACCTGCAGAAGATCCTATTGCTATGAAAATTCAGCAAAGGAGGGGAGGCCAAGCACAGCCCCTGAGAAGAGTATTAATAAACACACAGATGAAGGTTAGACCATACATTGGCTTTTAATACCTGTAATGTAAAGAATCAATGAGATTTTCAGTGTACAGTGGACGCCCGCTATTTGTGGGGGATAGGGACTGGGCCGACCCACGAATAGGGAAAATCCATGTATAATTGGCACCCATTGAAATACATTGGGGGCAGGGGGATTAAAAATTCAGCAAAAAACGCTGATGAAAATAAATGATGCGCTTTCCATGAAAAATGGTGGGGTTGGGGTCAAAATTTATGGAAAAATTAGAAACCATTAAAAAAAAAATACAATAAAAATCTGACTCTGCGGGTGCTGAAACTCCAGTATGCGGGTGTCCACTGTATATCAACTAACGCAAGGTTTTTCACCTTACTTTCATGTATGTGTGTGTTGCTCTCCAAGCTTATTGCTTTTACCCTGTACTTGTATTTGTCTTACACAGAACCATTTTGCTGCTTTGAATGCTCCAAAGAGAGAGAATTCTCAGATAGAAGGTCCCAGCATTGCCAACTCTTATGGCTTCCGAGTCAGCATGCAAAACTTGCAGGATGCCAAAGCTCTGCATGAGGTGAGAAATGCCTTGTTGTCACCCCACGTCACATTTTCAACAAAATGGCATTTATTATTAATATGAAGGCAATGGTGCCAGGCCATTCAACCATCTCTTCCATGGCTGAACCAATCGAGCACGTCGCTCAGGCCAATAGTAGGCCCATTGCGACAAAACACTTCATTAAGTTATCTCTGGTTCGTACTCAGCAAGCCTTCAGTTGTGACCCGCTCCAGCAAAAGAGTCCCCATGTCGACAACATTAGTTTTGAGTTAGTGATAAAAATAGATTGTTAGGACAAAAATGTCGATTTTGAGATTTCTCCTAAAAATAGCCTCCTTGAGGTCTCTTATTTTAATTTCTTAGCATCAATAAAATTAAAATTGTAATAGAAGTGCATGAAAATAAGCAATTATTAGAACAAGTGCATCTTAGCCAACGGGTTTTTAGCCGATATGAGCTAGCAGCCCGTCTCGGAAAACTGTGTTGTGTTCCTTATGTATTACATTGGGGGGGAAACCTGTAGAACCATCAAAACATTTTCATTTTCTTTGTTTGACCAAATGCATTTGATACACAACATCCACGATAGTTATCAATAAACTTATAATTGTCACAGGCTACACTAAATGGCAAATATTTTTGTAATTGACACAAAATTATGAAATCAAATTTTCTACTGCGTTAATATGACCTCCTTTAAAGCTGCTCTATGTAACAATTTGCACAATTCTGGAAAGCTAATATGATTAATACATTACTGAAAAATATGGAGCTTGTGCAGTCTCAACCCAAATAGAGGCTGTTTGGTCATACTTTTATATTTAATGCTAGTGTTGATGTTTGATTTTTATGGATATTAAAGTGAATGAATTGTAATTTCCGTGTCAGGTCCAGCACCTTACACTAATGGGTATGGAGCTTCATGCACGAACCCGACGTGACCTCGAAGCTGACCCTGAGTTTGACGCCATATGTGCCTTTTTCTACTGCCTGACTTCTGATGCTCCCTTGCCGAATGTAGACGGCTGCCAATTGACTGGTGCCATTGTGGTGCATAAAGACCACGACACTTGTGAGCAAGGTGAAAGCTCACTTTCAAAGTTTCAACTCAAATAATTAGTTGTTTGATGCAATAAGAGTGACAAAACTGTTTTAACAAACTTAGCAAGCCACAGAGGAAGAGCGCCCCTGCTGGTCAGGTCGGGTGTCGCCGGGCTGCAGGTGAAGTACGTCACAGATGAGAATATGCTGTTTCAAGAACTCATCGTCATCATGAGAAGGTTGGCGATAAAAAATATTTACTGTTATCATTTTGAAAATATTCACGTGATGTTAAACTCTTAATAGGTGAGGTCGTATTTCTGTGTTTCTGTAGGTTTGACCCAGATATCCTCTTTGGGTATGAGGTGCAGACGCACTCATGGGGCTACCTTCTCCAACGAGCTGCAGTTGTCGGAGTAGACCTCTGTCAACAGCTATCACGCGTGCCAGGTAAGAATTGACTTTAGTTCATTCGATTCATTCATCGATTCTGCAATATATCCCGATATTGCAGCGCAAAATTCTCGAATCGATTCAATATGCGGCCAAATCGATTTTTAAACATACATTTTTTATGGGAATGTTCAACAAAACGTCTTACTTAGAGTTAGGATTTACACATTAAGCATGGAAGAATGTTATATTAATGGAACATTAAGCCTTAATATTTTTATTTCAAACATGAAACAGACTGCAACCTGACTTTTCAGATAAATAAATAATTTTTCATACAAATCTTACAGTGTACAAGTTTACTGATTAATATTTTCTAATATATATATATATATATTTTTATTGCAATAATCAATTTATAGATTCGTATCGGGGTTAATCGTATCGAATCGTGACCTATGAATCGTGATACGAATCGAATCGCCGGGTGCTAGGCAATTCACACCCCTAGTTAGCACTGATGTTAATAAACACATCACAAGAGGTAATTTTTCTGCCACTACATGGCTTAATTGCATTTGTAAGACGTTGGTGACAGCTCAGTAAATTTAGTAAAAAAAAGTCTCCACAATATAATAAAATATATACATTATTATTACATTTATTACTGCTCAGTTTTGACGTGGATGTGTCTGCTGCATTGCAACTGGAATTCCCCCAGAGCTGGCTTTCCTAGTTAATTAATTGCACGTTAAAAAAAATAGTGGCATTAAAGGAACTTTAAATGAACTCAATAATTTTGACACCCCTAATGTTAATGTGGATACACATGTCACCACTCTTTTTGCTGTGTGAGGGAGTACCCTCGTATTTTTTCCCAAACAATCACTTGATAGCCTCTGTGTACATGCTGTTCAGTGCAATTTTTTTTTTCTGAATCGGTAGAGATTTTTATTTTATTTTTTCAAATTAAGGCCCTGTATTAATATGCCACTATGTTTTAGGGTGTGTATAAAAATACAGAGGCAAGCTATAGCACTTGATATAGTGTTATAGTTGAGAAGCCGAATGGGAAGGCTCCTGTAATTGGTTGTCTGTCTGGCTCCGTGTGTGCCCTCAGGTGACTCAAGAGACAACCGCTTTGCTGCAGAAAGGGATGAGTATGGAGCAGACACAATGACTGAGATCAACATCGTTGGACGCATTATCCTCAACCTGTGGAGGGTGATGAAAACGGAGGTAGGTGTCCCGACATGACCTCTCCCACCTCTTTCTTCATCGCCAATACAGTTGTACTTAATAAGTACCATCCCGGTTAAAAATCAGTTTTCAAAACTGTTGATGTTTTAATCTTGTTCATATTTGTTCTGTGGTCTGTTCTCCTTCTCAGGTGACGTTGAACAACTACAGTTACGAAAATGTGGCCTTTCATGTGCTCCACCAGCGCTTCCCCTTATACAGCCCCCGCACATTGTCTGACTGGTTTGATCACAACACTGACCTCTACAGGTTTGTTTTCACACACTGCAGATTATTTGTCAGTTTTATACTCAAAAGCAGGACTGTGCTACATCATACCGAGAGATATTAAGATTGCGCTGGCTTGGCCTGTCACGATAATTGCTATATCTATTAGCATTTTTACAATAATAAGCAGTATTCCTTTGGAGGGAGTGATAAGCATGAGCTGCTGTGTGTTTGTGCTAGGTGGAAGATGGTGGACCATTATGTGAGCCGGGTGCAAGGCACCATGCAGCTTCTACAGCAGCAAGACATCATCGGCAGAACCAGCGAGCTGGCCAGACTGTTTGGGATCCAGTTCTTCCATGTTCTCACTCGAGGGTCACAGGTACCAGCACAAAACTTTCATTTCATTCCATCCATGCATTTTTCACCACTTATCTTATGCATTCTGTATACCAGTTGGAGCATAATTTTGAAAACCAATAATTCCTGCTGTTTAATCTCTATTCTAAATTCTGGATTGTCTAGTTTTCAAAGCGCATCTAAAACTGACTATTCATGAAATTGAAGCAAAGTACATTAAGCAAGGCAGATTTAATGAAAGAAAATGACACAGATCAACACGTCTTCCTCCTCTTCTCCATTTGCAGTACCGTGTTGAGTCCATGATGCTGCGTGTGGCCAAGCCACTCAATTATATCCCGGTAACACCCAACATTCAGCAGCGGGCGCAGCAGAGGGCGCCTCAGTGTCTCCCCCTAGTGATGGAACCCGAGTCGCGCTTTTACAGCAACTCCGTGGTGGTCCTGGACTTCCAGTCGCTCTATCCCTCCATTGTCATCGCGTACAATTACTGCTACTCCACTTGCCTCGGCCATGTGGACGACTTGGGAACGTAAGAAGTAGACAAGCATACACACACACAGCATGAACAAGATTTTTTGTCACATCCGCATTCGATTTCATGGAGGAAAACAGAATTAGGAATTCAGAATTAAGAAATATAGATGTAAGGAGACAATTCTGTTATTTTTGGAAGGTTAAGAGGCTGTATTGTTTATGTGTTTGTCTATTTTAGGACAGATGAGTTTAAGTTTGGCTGCACCTCTCTGCGGGTTTCCCCGGAGCTCCTCTACCAGCTCCGAAATGATATCACTGTGTCACCCAATGGCATCGCCTTCGTTAAGGTACAACACTTAAAGTAGAAATATTTAAGTGTGACTTACGTTACTTTTTTCCCCCTCCCTCCCTCTGCATGCTATTTTTTATTTTAACTTGGGGGCGCTGACTAGCGAACTGCCAGGCTTCCCATTCAGTCTTCCTCTGTTGGTGATTGTTATTTTTTCGACGGCTTGTGACAGGGAAGACAAATTTCTTGTATAATTTTACATACTTGGTCAATTAATCTGATTCTGATATATTTTGATGTCATTTTTCAAATGTATTTCACTGATTATCATCATTCAAGGGCAAATGAGTCAACATTTTTCACATTAAAATTCTTCATTCATTCCAATTGAGTCTAGATTTCCCCTAAATTCTTATTTGCCATTCTTGTTTATTGGAACATTAAAAAAATAACAGATTCTGATAGTTCACATTTGAAATTTAAATAATATTTTTTCCTTATTCAATTCGCCTTATATGAACGATTTTCAACATGCCATGCCACATTTTGCACATACCAAAAATAAATTTTCTTTTCGTTTTTTTTACCCCCCAAAAATCCCATAGTAAGACATATTCAACATTACCGTATTTTCCCGGCTATAAAGCGCATCGGGTTATAAGCCACGCCCACCTGGTGTGGATTTTGTTGGACTATAAGCCGCTGATACATACCGTACGTTGAGCAGGTGTTTGTACAGCGATATCCGCGGCTAAAAAACAACAAAAAAGCCACACCGTCACGTTTGCTGCAGGGATCAGAGCGCATGGAAAATGTAGTCCGGAAAATACAGTCTTCACTCCTCCCTCAAAATTGCCTGCCAGATTCAAACTATTCCAACTTCAACATGTGCAGATCATTCAAGCCATATATTTATTAGTCACATTCACAAAAATTGATAAAGCCCCCATATTCCAAATATTTACATATTCACCTCCAGTTTTCACTTTTTTTGACCAATTACAACATTCCAATTTCAACATGTTCATATTCAGTACCATTCCAAATTATTTCATGTGCTTAAATGTTTTGTATTCAGCCTTGACAGGCCAATTTCTCCAGAAATTTCAAATGTCTAATTTGATCATATTACAGCCCATGCCCCTACTGTCAACATCATGTTAAGTACAAGTCAACAACCTCTTCTAATCTGTGTTGTCTGTGCAGTCATCAGTGCGGAAAGGCGTCCTCCCCAGCATGCTCGAGGAAATCCTCAACACGCGCATTATGGTCAAGCAGTCCATGAAAACCTACAAGCAGGAAAAAGCGCTGATGAAACTGCTGGATGCTCGTCAGCTCGGACTCAAGCTCATCGCCAACGTCACCTTCGGCTACACCGCCGCCAACTACTCTGGACGCATGCCCAGTGTGGAGGTGAGAGTTCACCGCTGTGCCACGAGGATAAGGAAGTGTCACATTTGCCGCAATCTACCGCTAAATTTCTATTGTAACACTAAAACTTCATATTTTCTTGTATGTTCAGGTGGGCGACAGTATAGTGCACAAAGCCCGAGAAACCTTGGAGAGAGCCATCAAGCTGGTCAATGACACCAAAAAGTGGGGAGCACGGGTTGTCTATGGAGACACTGACAGGTACTAGAGTCAATTGATTTTTGTTCTGTCTTTCCCTGAAATGGCAACAATAACTGCAATGATACAGTAAGGGAAACTGATATTTTTAATTACCATTTAGAGAAGAAGAATTTTGACATTTGTCTACTGTATTTTTGGCATTTTTATGTATTATGTGAATCAGGAACGTTTATCTCATATGGAGGACCAAAACTGCCCTAATTAAAAATAAATAAATGAATGAATAAAGAAATAAAGAAATAAAGAAATAGATGAATATAAGTGAAAATAAAAATGGATATAAAAAATATAATTCAAAAATTAAATGTAAAACAATATTAAAAAATGGGAATAAAAACAACAACAAATATCTATCCCAAAATAGATAAAAGTAAAAAATAAATACAAAATATTAAAAGACAGATTCAAAGAATAAAAATAAATATAAAAATAAATGTCGAAATTAATACAAAAATAAATATATAATTATAATTAAATATCAATCAATAAATAAAAACACTCTGCTCTCACATTTATTTCATATTTCAAATAAATAAATGTGAGAGCAGAGTGTTTTTATTTATTGATTGACATTTAATTCAATTGATATATTTATTTTTGTATTTATTTTGACATTTATTTTTATTTTTTTAATCTATTTAATATTATATAATATATATATATATATATATATATAATATTAATATCTAATATTTGGTTGTTTTTATTTCCATTTATATGTACTTTTTTGTATTCAATTTTAGAATTATATTTTTTATACTGTATCTGTTTGTATTTTTCACTTTTATTATTTATTTAGTCATTTATTTATTTTAATTTTGGCAGTTTTGCTCCTCCATAATCTCAACCTGCTTTGTGACAGAGACACAGGAAAGATGGCAAGGCAAAAATAACAAGATGCTTCCTGTTGTGTAGCATGTTCGTTTTATTGAAAGGCGCCACCAAAGAGCAGGCCTTTAAGATCGGCGATGAGATCGCAGAGGCAGTGACTGCAACCAACCCAAAGCCAGTCACGCTCAAATTTGAGAAGGTACGCAACACAATCGATTCATCACTTACACCATATGGAGATAATAATGGAGTTGTGTGTCTGTCTCAGGTGTACCTGCCCTGCGTGCTCCAGACAAAGAAGCGCTACGTGGGCTACATGTACGAAAGCCTTGAGCAAAAGGAGCCGGTGTTTGATGCCAAAGGGATTGAAACAGTGCGGCGTGATGGTTGCCCTGCTGTTTCCAAGGTAACAGGCAAAGCAGTCCCACACGCCCTTTTCTTTCCTTCCCGTCTCCACACTGGTTCTCTGCTCCACACCAATCACATCTTTGCCTTCCTCTGGTTTATTACGACTTGACACGTGTCAGTCATGAACAAGTCCGGCATATGGCTTTTATATATATATTTTTTTATCTTTGTGTTTTATCAACTATAAATCCATTTTTGATGTCTTATATATATTCTGTATTATATATTTTAAGAATTAATGCATTTTTTTTCATGCGTGTTTTATGTGAAACATTTTCTTATTTTAAACAGATAATAATAATAAAATAAAATAATTATGTTGCTAGTTTCTGTGTTTAACAAACTTTCTGACTTTTTTTTTTTTTAAGGATAAAGATTATCAAAGTTATTCATGTTTTTGGGGCATCTGTGTTCATAAGATTTTTCCAGATGGGCCACACCTTATGCTTATTTCAGCTGTGAAGAAAATTGGCCCCACATTTTATGAATAATATGACTTGACATGACTTTCTGTAAACCCTCAACTTGTATACAGAGTACAAACATTTCTATGTGTTTATTAGTGAATGAGGCCCATTAACTGCAATTTATCAATAAAATAAACTAGAGGTGAGTGAGTACCAATACTAAGTATTGCATCGGGCTGATACCTGGCCTTATTTCAAGGTATCGGTTTGGGCTGCTCGATTATGAAGAAAATATTAATCACGATTAATTTGGTAATAATTGAAATCACGAATAAGACGATCATTTAAACAAGGTCATGTTTAAACGTAAAAAAGACAAATACATTTTGGTGAAACACTATAATTATGCAAGTTTCTTTGGACCAAGCAAGATTTTTATGAAATTAGTTATAAAATTTAAAAAATGTGCAAATATATACAACTAAACAAATCAAAATTAGTATAAATAATCTTTTAGTTTTTTTACAATTATGCCAATTTTGTAATTGTGGAGTATATAATACTAATACAATAATAATATAATACTGATTGAAATTGTAATGTAATTTTGATTAATTGCACAGCCCTAGTATTGGTATTTGCGCTCTTGTTGCCGTTTCACGATCGAGAATGAGAAATTAGAAGAATAGAAAATTGCCATTAATTTCATGCATTTTTAAAAGAAAAAGAAAAAAAAGTTTTGACATGATTGCACTATTTCTCAATTTTTACACAATATACTTAAATAAAGGCTAAATTATTTAATCTCTGATGAGCTCATTTCTAAATGCATGTCCTGTTCAGATTCTGGAGCGTTCCGTCAAGCTGCTCTTTGAGACGCGCGACATCAGCCAGGTCAAGCAGTTTGTTCAGTGTCAGTGTGCGAAGGTTCTGGACGGCCGCGCCAGCATGCAGGACCTGACCTTCGCTAAAGAATACAGAGGCGCCGCCTCGTACCGGCCCGGAGCCTGCGTCCCTGCACTGGAGCTCACCAGGTGTGTGTTTGTGTGTTGGAGAGCAAGCAGAACCTTGTTGTCTTGCGCTGTTGCACTGAATCCTCCTGCTGCTCATTGTCTTGCTGCACATGTACAGTAGCCACGTCTGTTGCCTAGCAATGCAGCTGTTCAGCTTACTAAGACTAGATTGACACTGCAGTGTCTGATTCTGGTGGAAAGCGTATTGTACGGTGTATATATGATGTTGTCGACTGACATGTGCGCCGCAGACGTATGATGTCGTACGACCGTCGGCTGGAGCCTCGCGTGGGCGAGCGCGTGCCCTACGTGATCGTGTACGGGACGCCCGGTGTGCCCCTCATCCAGCTGGTACGGCGGCCGCTGGAAGTGCTGCAGGACCCCTGCCTCCGCCTCAACGGCACCTATTACATCACCAAGCAGATCCTGCCACCGCTGGGCCGCATGTTCCAGCTGATTGGCGTCGACGTGCTCAGTTGGTACCAAGAGCTTCCCAGGGTGAGACGGCTCTGAGCAAACTGAGATTCACATTTCCTGTGAATTGAGTGAGGGGGGACAAAGGAAGGGAGTGTAGCGCACAAAGTGCTGCTTTGTGTCAACTAGCCAGTGTGCTGTTCTCTTGAATGAGCACATACGCCCCCTGCTGGTGGAACTTCAATTTAATATGACCACAGACCCACCACAGTTCAATGGACAGGGAAAGGCAAGCCCCGCTCGTTATGGGAGACACTTTGAAGTGTCTCCCAAAAATGTGTAGAAAGACCTTCTAAAATTATAAAATGAGAATCTTAATATATGTATAGAATCATTTTTAGTTTTACCACTCCCACACTTTAAATACAAGCTGACAAAAATACACACAAACCTAATAACACCTTGTTTTTAAAGTATTCCTAAGCACCTGTTGGCCTGTCAAGAAATGGGAGACAAATATCGCTTTGAAGAAAACGAAAACAAGACTCTCGTAAACTTCGACAAATGAGAGGTCAAGTCTACTTGCGCACTCCCACTTGAAGTTTACTGTCAAACATGACACAAAAGAAAATGAAACTTGGTATATTTAAACACCAAAACGTTAAACCAAATCTTGTAATTCTGTCTAATGAAAGTCCACTATCTTAATGCTAATCTATAAACTGAAAGGCCATCAACAGGCTAACAGAGATTAGCATAGGTCTGCAACCTGTGGATCTGCAGCCACATGTGGCTCTTTAGTCCCTCTCCAGTGGTAGTAGTAATGACTATATATATACCTTTTATACATATTTATTTTTTAGATACATATTATTTGAATGAAAAATTTAATATATTTTTTAAAATGTCGGTCCAAATTTTTAATTAGTCAAAAAAAAAGAGACGAAAGGTAGATTAAAACATTTTTAAAATTACCTTAACATGTCCTAAAAGGAAGCGGGAAAGCAGAAAATTACCATAAAATGTCTCTGAAATTGCCAAAAATGCAAGAGAATAGATTTTAAAAAGGCAGAAAAGAAAACATTCAAAAAGTAACCACAAAATGTCCAAAAACAAAAAAAAGACAGAAAATTATCATAAATTGTCTTTGGAATTGCAATTTTTTGGGGGGAAATCGATTATATAAAATAAAATAAAAAATAAAAAATAAGGATATAAAAGCAAATGTTCAAAAAAGTAACTATGGAATGACCAAAAAACAAAACGTAAAATGTCCACAAAATTGCCCAAAATATATATATATTTTAAATTTGCCGTAAAATGGCCATACCATGCAGAAGAGGCACAAAATGACCATATGTCCATAAAATTGCCCAAAACAGAAAGGCAGAAATGTCTAAAAATTTATTTAAAAAAAAAAAGAAGTATGAAAAATAAAAAATCCAAAGACGAAAGGTAGAAGAAAATGAATCTCTATGTATTGGATGCTGCATATTTTTTCATTATGGTGCAGTTTTAATTAGTTCTTGGGCCCTCAGTACATTAACTAACACTAACACAGTTTCCATCATCACAATCTTGAAATGTTTTGCATCTCCAGATTTTTTGTTATTTATTTGGCTGAAAATTGAGCTTTTGACAGATCCCTGACATAGGTGTTAAGTAACGATTCACACGTTGGAGCAGCAACACATACAAAGAGAACGTACAACAAAGAAAGTGAATCATTTTGAGGCTGGCTGAAATGAGCGACTTCCTGAAATTGTTGTTTTTGTTCAGATACAGAAAGCATCCTGCTCGTCGGGTTTCGGCGGGGAGGACGTGGCGAGGAAGGGCACCATTTCGCAGTATTTCAGCACGCTCCACTGTCCCGTGTGTGACGAGCTCACCCAGCTGGGCGTGTGCTCGTGGTGCCGCGCGTCGCCCCAACGTGTGGCCGTCACCCTCCAGCAGGACATTAGGCAGCAGGAGCAAGAACAGGAGCAGCTGCTGAAGGTGGACTAACACTTTGATCTTGTTTCATGACGACGTATAATATATATATGTATATATGTATATATATATATATATATATATATATATATATATATATTTACATTTATAAAGTTTTGAATTGTGATTAAAGTGCCTTTTCAATTCTATGTAGCTAGCTGTAAATGTTATCTGTCTTATTCTGCCCTCCCTGAGCAGACTGACTACAGTTTAGCAGACAGCAAACAGTCCCTCAAAAAGAGTCCAATGCTGGTATCTGTTTCACTCCGTTACATTCTCATTGACCATGTGGACGATTAAAGCTGTGACTTGCTTACTTGTATATATCTGCATAACTATTTATTAACTAGTTATTCCTGGCTCATAGACACGCTCGGTCTACCTCACTTCCTAACAATACTATTTTTACAGTATCAAGCCGTTTTTTTTTTTTTAAGCTCCGGTTGAGGTGAACTGTAAACATGAACACACAAAACGCAGAAAATTGCACACAGTGCACACTTAAATGCAAACTCACTTTGTTTAGCTTGTTTCCCAAACATAGCTAGCTCAAGGCTAACACACAATAGAAAGTCCCATTGACTCGCTAACGCTAATTAGCGCGCTACTTGCGGCACTTTTATTGCTCAAAAGAACGGCTATTCATACAAAACGCTTCAGGAATGCATACAGAGAAGCATGTTAACATTACTCACAGGCATATGCTCTTCGTACGCTGCAAAAAAAACTTTTATTGGCATAACTTGATTGTGGCTACTCTCTAATGTGGCTACAACTTAACAGTGTATCAGAACGTGCAGAACCACACTGCCCCTAAGTGGCCAAATTGTGTACAACATGAACAGTGCTCCCAATAAAGGCACACACAAACAAGGACAAGACAGTATAAAATTATATAAAATGATTTTAGGACATTTAAAATGGATTTTATTGGCACACCCCTAATTCTTACCGTTGTTTTGTCACGTAGATCTGCAAGAACTGCAGTGGCTGCGCGGAACGGCAGGTGCCGTGCGTGTCGTTGGACTGTCCCGTCCTGTACAAGCTTAGTCGAGTGAGCAGGCAGCTCTCCAGGGCGCCGTACCTCCGACAGCTGCTCGACGCCTTGTGATGGGCGCCTGACGTCGCAACTCATTTGGTGCTAATGGCCGCCTCAGCGCCATCATCTCAGTGATCACTTCCAAACGTTTCAACAGTGCTTCATCTGAACCCTGTTGCGTTGTCATTGTCTCGTTAACTACTAATGGTATTTGTTATACAAGTATTGTCTGCTTTTGAGCCTCCCTGATAGGGCATGTGTACGTATTCATACTTATTTGTGGGTTTTGGCTGACTTCAGCTCCTACGGCCAGACTGAGGTGCCAAAAAGTTCGAATTAAACGACACATTTGAGTCTTGTGTGTGCTGTCGCAGCTTCACATCATTAACATTAATTGGACTTCAAACTCCAATTTAATGTACATAATCTTGTATAAATCATCAGTAAGTTCTCACTGTATCAGCATAAAACCAATTACATCCCCAGTCTGAATGCTGTTTTTATACATTCTATCGAGGGATGGCTTTTTGATTGTATTCATATCCATTCGAGCTTCATTCATCTTTTTCTTTTCTTTGTTTTAAACCTGGGACTGTTGCAATACTCTTTTGATAATTTATGTGCATTTCTGCTTTGCAGTATGTTTCAAACTGTGCTGTCAACAAAACATGTCAAGACTCAAATCCTTGGTTTGTAAAAATGTAAAAACAATTTTTTTCTTTTTTTTCTTTTAATGGATATTGCTGTGGGTTGAAGTTGGTATAATAAAAAGTCAACATATTCAAATGTTTTTGGAACAAAATTGAATCACAGTGATATTACACTTATAGAACACATAAGACAAAAACATTTCACCAAAGGTGCATGAAACAATCACATATTTACAGCAATCAGCACTTCATTGTGGCGTACGGGTTTGATGAACATCAATCTGCTCAACTGTCCTCGTGCAAGGCACTGAATTTCCATCAGCCAATCGTGTTCAATAGCTTACAAACAACACTGCCTGGCCAAAAAACTCCAATCAATTTGCAGTCCTTTGTTGTATTGTTTTATTGGAAGTTGATTGATATATGTATTGGCTTTATTCTAAAAACCTGCCAAATTATGAAAACTCATTTGAATAAACCCCTCGTAGACTCGTAGCAGCTATATACACAATACAGTGTAGTTTATTTTTTTATCTTTTTTATTTTTGCTTTTATTTTTACTTTTTTTGTTTGTCTTTTCTTCCGTTTATATACATTTTTTAATGTAATTTTTTATATATATTTTCTTTTTTTTTCCACTTTTAGTCATTTATTTATTTTTAATTTTGGCAGTTTTGGTCCTCCATAGTTTCCCACTGGTTGGTTTATTACTATAAGCACTCTGAAATCACTCCGCCAGCCACTTCGAATGTCAAGTTTTTCAATTGGAGAGTTTCTACACGCCGCCAACGTGACGTGCAGTGTGAAAGACAAGTGGTGGACTTAACCTACTTGACCAAATTTTTAATAATAAATAATTTTACTAACATATATTTTTTTTAGATGTTATTAGGTCTCCATCCTGATCAGTCTTGTCAGTCATTTGCATGTTTCATTTTTAATCATTAGAGACTCAATTAACTCATTCGCTGCCACTTATGGCTTTCCATTTTAACGAGGTTGGCAGCGAATAAATTAAGGAAAACAATTCACAGACAAAATTTGTGGCCAGGCAGTGAATTAACTTCTTGTACAAGTCAACATCTCAGTCATCAGGTGATAGTTAAACAGGCGCTAAGTCGGGTGTCAAGTTTCAGTCTCTCTTCACTCTGTCAGGGAAGAGCAGCAGTTTGTGTTTGGGTGAGTCTCCCACCAGGGAGACAGTGTCGGATGATGAGGACGCCTTTGCAGGTTCGCTCAGCTGCGCGCCGTCAGTCTCGGAGGTCGAACTCTCTTTACCGGGTGAACCGGTGAGACTCGCCGTGTCGTCCATTTCAATGACTTCAAAGTCGGCATCGTTCCACTGATCGGCCTCGTTCTCTTCCTCGTCCTCCTCGTCAATCGCTCCCGAATCCAGCAGCGCCTGTCGGTACTCGCTGTCGTCGGCGTCGGGTCGACCCCTCCTGTGGCGTTTCCTGACGGGGCTGGCGGATACGGACGCCAGCTTGTACATGACGGGGAAAAGGATGGCGGTGAAGGTGGCCGTGATGAGCGACAGGTACATGAGCAGGGGGTGTCCGTGAACCCTCCCGAGCAGGAAGCCCACGAGGGCGGGAAAAACCATCTCGCCCAGGGCTGCGCCCACCACAAATGCGGCGGCTGAGCGGCCTGTCACGGTGGTGTACTGCTCCAACCAGGAAATTCCACTCGGGAAGGTCGAGGACATGGACGCCCCATATAAAGCGGTGCAAATCCACAGCATGGTTTTGTCCTTGCTAAAGAGGCAGAGAAAGAGTGACGACAACGTTGTGCCCACCAGGCTGAGCAGTATCATGGTGCCCGGGTACATGCAGGAAGCACAGAAGATGGCGAGCCCCCGACAGGCGGCAAACGCCGCCCAGAATAAAGAATTCAGCCCGGCTGCTTGAGACGGATTCATTTGTGCGTAATCCTTAGCGAAGGTGAAAATGAAGGAACCGTACGCCACCTCGGCGCCGACGTAGGCGAAGAAAAAGAAGAAGAGCAGGACGATGAGCGCAATGTGGTGTCTGGCCACCGGGGGCTTCGCCGAGGACGCCCGGCCTTTGTCGCGTGTTGTGTCGCCGCCAACGGAGAGGAGGAAGAACGGGAAGGAGGTAAGGAGGACAAACAGGCCGATCACGATGTAGGCCCACATGGATTTGAGGTTGCCGCCGCCAGCGTGGATGAATCGGATGACGGCGTGATCGTCGTTGGCGATGGGCCACGCCGCCACGGTGGACGTGGCGTTGAAGACGGGTTCCACGCTGTGGATGCTGGTGCCGTTGTGCCCGAACACCAACTTGGCTATGATGGGCGACACAAAGGCGCCGGCGGCAAAACTGAAGTGGAGGGCCTGCATGTGAGGGCCGGCCTGCTCGCCCCACGTGTTCAGGATCAGCACGTTCCCACCTGACACACACGAAAACTCATTCAAGAATGGTGATCCAAAAGGAAAGTCTTTCAATGGACTAATTGCAAACGAGTACAGATGAAGGTATTTAAAAATAATAATAATAATAATTCACTTTTGGCATTCATTTAGAGAAAAGTGAATTTTTGGGGAATACAAATAAGTCAAATAATTAAGTTAAAGTGGTTTGAAACGGTCAAAAAAAGTGGAAATTAGAGGGAAAACCACCAAAATGTTACATTTATCGTACGTAATTGCAGGACTTCAATAGTTAACTTACAATTAATCGCAATTTTTTTATCTGTTCTAAATGTACAAAAAATATTTTTCATACTTGTGATAGAAATATGGCTGCATCTTTTAGTCATTGATACAGAAATTTCATATTTCATAAAATTTAGTTAAAATTAAAAAGATGTACTGTACTGTAAAAAAACAAGTGTGATATTGATTTGTGTTGGTCATTTTTCTGTCACTAGATGGCATATTTAAATTTGTAAGACATTGGTGACAGCTCAGTGCATTTTTCTTTTCATATTAAGAGCTATCTAATCTTTAACAAAAAGGTACTTGTAAAATTGTAAAATACAACTTGAACTCAGTCTCCACAAATATATGCATTATTATTAAATGTATTACTGCTAAATTTTGACGTGGACGACGTGTCTGCTGCGTTGTGACTGGAATTCCCCCAGTACCGGCTTTCCAAGTTAGGGGCGGTCATTAAATGCACATTTAAAGTATTAGTGCCGTTAAAGGAACTTTAAATGAACTCAAAATTAATGCGCTAATTTTGACACCACCAATTTTGAAATTAAAGAAAAATTAAGTGGAATAAGAATGAGCTGAACAGATTTCAGTTGGACTGGTTTATATTGGACAAAAGTCACGGCGCAAAGTAAGCTGTAAGTTAGCATTGCCGTTTGCAAATCAAAATTAGCATTTTGTACCTACACAATGAAGAAAAACTGAGATTTTTTCCATCCCAAAAAGCTTTGCGGGACTAGATGTTAATGAGGCGGCACAGCTAGCTAGCAACGAGCTTCGGCTAGCTACGAGTGTGGCTAAATACGTTGCGCAGCCGTTACTAACAGAATCACCGCCTTCATGGCAGCGAATAAGCTCACAAAGCGATTAAGAGAAAGACGGAGAAGCCATGCTAATTGCTAAGATAACCTAAGATTGCCATGTAATCGTACAATACTGGAATTACGTGATTGGGTGATCGAGGACACTTTCCACAGAAGTCTGGTTGGATGTTAAAGTCAAATTTATAAGTGTCTTACTCACTATGCTACACAGCTAAACAGGACTGAAACCGAAAACCAGAAATTAATTAGCTTAATTACCGCGTACATAACGTAAAAGAGACCGGATTTTTGGATATGACTTTTGAGGTTTGCACAGCAAATGTTCTCAAAATGACATTAGTTGTAAACACTACAACTACAATACAGTAGTAGGAGAGGGTTTTTTTTTTAATTGTATTTTTTAAGTTGGGTCAACTAGCGTTTTACATTTTAAATTACAGTTTTAGTCTGTCACTGTCTCAGAAAGTAGACTTGCACAACCAGTTACCATGTCAACAAAAGGTTTCGGTTCATACGAAAGTCAAGCCCAGAATTGACGCAAAGGCTCATGGGAGCTAGGAATGTTGATAGGAATAATCTAAGCAGATTAAAGTTGGAATCGAGCTTTTATTTTGAAATTTGTTGGTTTTGGGGGTAGGGAGCGGGGTAAAGAGGGTGCGGGGGGGGGGGGGGGGGGCGGTGTGTTATGGAAACCAAAGGAATGGTCCAAAACGGCAGAAATTACAGTAGAAGAAAAAACCCCAAAACCTTAATGTGAGGATTAAATTTTGACATTTTGTAAATATTCTTTAAGCAGCTGAACAGAGATGGATCTGTTTGAATCATTCCAAAATGTAAATTTTGCACTTTATTTTGAAATTTTGAAAATTTTTTGGGGCCTTGTTAGCATTGTGTCGCTAGCTTCGACAAGCCTGATCAGCGTTAGATTCATACCAGGGTTTTTTGTGCTTTTTTGTTCTTCAAATTACAGCTTTTGTAATTTTTAAAATTGCATTCTGTTACATTGCGATGTTGATGTAAATTCAATCAATTGCTCTGCTCTAATGCCCGTCCTCCAAAATGTGTTTTTATATCCATGGTGCAAAAAGATTGTGGAATACTGTATTAGTGGCTACTAGGGCTGTCAGCCGATTAAAATGTTTAATCGTAATTAACCATGATTTCAAAAATTAACTTGTGATTAATAAAAAAATAACTGCACATTATATATCTGTTTTTTTCACATTTTTCATACTCTTAATTAACATTTAAGTGGAAAACTGTTACCCTAATACAAATAGGGTTGCAACTTTTAGTTCATAGATAGTGATTTAATAGAAATTCATAAAGTTATTTGAAGTTAAAAAGGAGTGTGAAATATTGACTTTTGTTGGTCATTTTTCTACCACTAGATGGCATTAGTGCTTCATGTTGGACGCTGGTGACATTAACGGTTCATTTTCTCTTTTTATATTAAGAGCTGCTTAATTTTGAACATGAAGCAAATTAGTTGTAATGTTGTAAGCCTTTAGCCTTTTGATACTGATGCAGATTGTCAGCTGAAGCAGCCACAAATAACATCAATGTGTTACGTTTTGCTGAATAAAATACGCCTCACGTCTTAAGATCAAGTGACATATAGTGGCCTCTGCAGTCCCCTATGAGAGCTGGAACAACTGCCAACTATTTGAAAAGCTCAAATGAACTATAAAAACGTTTGAAAGGAATGAATTAAAGCCCAAGACTGCCAAAACATTCATGTCCATGATGCATCCATCAGGATATAAACATCACATCGGTACAGGTTTATGAAGATCACTCGCTGTTGTCATACCCGTGTCCAGAATCCCCATAGAGATGCCAATGCTGGACATAAAGCCGGTGAGGAGCAGAGCGTGTTTGCAGAAAGGGATAGCACACATTCCACACGAAGTCATCAGCATAGAAAAACCTGAAGAGCAAGGTTATCCAAAAGAATAAAATGTGGTTGGGGTTCAAGTGTACTCTATTTGAGACGCTTGACGAGATGTGCGCAGGGCTTACCTAGCAGCAAATTGGGGTTCATGCAGTCAAAAAGGACGCCTCCCAAAAGCGAGCCACCGATGTAGCCTGCGGATCGGCCAACGAAGATGTAGGAGATATTGCTGATGTCCTTCTTCACGTTTAAAGCCAGGTCCTCAAACGTGGGTCCGATGACCGAGATCCCCATCCCCTAAAAGCAACAACATCTTGGTCATGAGGGAAAGCCTGATCTTCATGTGAGATATTTTTCCGTCTTTTTTTATTTTATTTTTTATTTAATGATAGCTTTTGTCAGTCTCAAGTTATTTCATTGATCCTTTTGGATTTTTATTTCTTCCCAATAAGGGCACCATTTTTTTTCAAAGCTGATGTCTTTATATTATTTCATTTCAATTGGTTATCTTTTTAATTTTGAAACACACTTCTTCAGACTTTACTCACTATTTGTTTGTCTTTTGCAAGCAGGATCAGGTTTTGCCAGTACGCCGAGTTAATGGTAATGCTGCTAATGCCAATACTTTTTATGTTCAATTAAGAAGGCCTAAGATTTTACATTGAGTATAGTGGTACCTACACATTGTGTGTTTTAGTTCTAGTGCATTTCTGCTGCGTCGTGACTGGAATTCCCTTAGTTGAGGCTTTCCAAATAAGGGGTGGTCATTAAAGGCACTTTAAGTTAACACTATATATATATATATATATATATATATATATTAGGGGTGGAACAAAAATTATTTGAATATGAAAAACAATTTGATTTAAAAGATGTAGAGAAAATCGTTCCATTTTAAAATATATCAACATATGTATCGAATCGTCTATTATTGGACATATAGATACAGTGCTTCCCACACCATGTTAATACTTGGGCGGGCCACCCAAATAAATTGGCCTCCACCCAAGAAGTTTTCAAAAACATTTATTAAAAATATATTTACAAAGGAAAAACACTGGATATACTGCACGTAACGTTCACGTCACGCACTTGTGGATCGTGAGGCTAGAGGAGATGTAACAACAGGACTGAGACCCACCTCCCGTCCAACCCGCCTCCCATCCCCACCGCTGGAGTCCACCCACCCAGGTAAATTTCAAATCTGTGGGTAACACTGATATGTTTAAGGATATCGCTTTATGGGAATGCAATATTTACAGAAGTGACAAATTAATTCAAATGTACTCTGCTGCTTTGTTGGTCGCACAACAACAAACAATTGTCCGATTAAATGCTGGGCAATGAATACCCAGAAGTTGCCCCCCATTCCCCCCTCCCCATGGGGTGTCTGTGGGTGCGCCCCTGAACCTCAGGTAGATGCTCTTTTGGCGCAGCACTCTGCACGACCCTGCTACCTCAAATGACTGTGATGTCCCACATCCTTTATTTGGCCTACAAAAAAAAAAGATTCTCCCATTGATTTTTAAAAGAATTCAACACCGATGCCAACGTCTTCTTACCAGGCCGAGAAACGATGCGCAGAGAGTGAGGCTGACCATCCAGCGACCGCACGTCGTGTATCCGCCCCCTCCGACCACTTTCACCCGCTCGCCGCATCCCGCTTTCGTCTTCCTCTTGGTCGCCTTGAGCGCACTCTTCAGACCGCCGCCTCGCTCCTCGTCTTTTGTCTTGTCAAACAAGGTGTCCTCTTCCTTCTCGTCGCGGTCGTCGTCCATGCTAGCGAAGCGAACGTGTTTCTTTTTCACCACAGCTGCTGCGGCGGCGGCGGCGGCGGGCGAAGACACAGCTGACATGAGCGCTACGGTGCTGTTGCCACTGTGGACGTCACGGGGGTGAATATTACGCTACATACAAGTTGAAGGCCATTCAAGCTGGTCGCCTTCGCCTTTTACTCCACAGGTAAGCCTCCCTCCGTCGACGAGGCGAAGGCTCCCGGCTCGTCCGTCATCACGTAAACAGCGTGGAAGGTCAGAGGTGACAGAAAAGAGCACTGCGCCGCCTTGCGTCCAATAGTTTTGTAGTCATTCATTCAAGTATTTGAAGGACAACTAGCGCCCTCTAGTGTTCGGAAGAATGGGACAACAAGCCTCTTTTTTTTTTATTTTTATCTTTTTTAAAATTCAGCTTCATTGAGCCATAGAACAAGTACAGAACAGTATACCCGAAATAAACTAAATGAAGCATTATATATTAGTATACTAGTGTACAACATAAAGAAAACAAATCAACACCACAAAAAACACAATGATTCCAGATGTTTCATACACATCCAAATAACTTATTTTTATTTTTACATATATTGACAGTTTTTCAGTCTTTCAGTTTTGAGAGTCATTTATATGTATAATATAGGTGATCATATTAATGTGAAAGTGTATGAAGTTAGGTTTTTGATTTCCATACTTGCATTTATGAAATTTATTTTAACCAAAAGTATTAACAAATTAATAATAATAAAAGACATCTTCATTAACGCACTTCCTAATAACAAAACTACTAAAACCTTTCCAGAATGTCCGAGTGTGTGCACACATCCAGAAGAGATGTTGAACAGTCTCTGGATGGTTTCCACAAAAAGAGCAACTTGTGTCAATGTCCCTTTTGAACTTGATCATATAATGGTTGGCTGGATAATATTTATGTAAAATTTTAAAGGTCACTTCCTTCACCTTATTTGTAAGCAAATATTTATTTGGAATAGACCAGACCTTTTTCCAATTAATGTCCATAACATAACAATTCCAATAGGACACAACATATGTATGGCACAGTGACAACATTCTTCTGAAACAGAGCACAGATTTTCTTGTTACTATCTTTACTTTGTGTCAAGCAGAGATGATCAATCTCTGTTTCTAAAATACCGGGGAGAGAAAGAGGACAGGGCAGTACAAAAATATTTTTAAAAATCATTTTAACTCCAGTCAGTATTGCATCAAACGCATATTGTTTTGGTGAAACTTGTTCAAAAACTCTAAATAAGACATGAGTTGGCCATCGCTGTCAAATAACTGCCGAACAAGAAGCACTTTTTTCTCTACCCAGTCAGAAAAATAAAGTGATTTGTTTTTGTATAAAATTTCTTTGTTGTTCCATATTGTATATTTATGTGGTGAAAAATTGACCATGCCAAAAAAACTTGCCTGTGGAAAACAGATAGTTTAACAGGAATTTTGTCCACATTATAATTGGAACTAAAAATAAAATGTAAACCACCAAATTTAGCAAAACATAGTGAGGAACAAAGTTCCAAAGTGTTTAGCCCAATTAACGTTAAATGTATCATGTAATGTAGTAAAGTCCAATACATTGAAACCTCCAGACTCATTGCTGTTCATTACAACAATCTTTCTGACGTAATGTTCTTCCAAAGGAAGTTAAAAAGCATACGATCGATATCCTTACAAATTTGGTGATCCACATGGAGTGACAGAGCAAGCGTGATAAGCCTCCTTCCTGCCTTGGAAAGTAAAACTCTCCCTTTCAAAGTTAAATTTCTTTGCAGCCATCGATTTGTGTTTTCTTAATCAATGGAAGGAAACTATTGAGCATTCTTGTTGTTTCATCTTTACAAATGACAAGGCCTAAATAAGTTGCTTTCATTTAGATCTTAATATTACAAATACTGGTTTCAATACATTCCTTAACAGGTAAGAATTGGCATTTGTTCAGATTTAGTGTCAAGCCAGAAGCCTTTGAGTATTCATTTATAATATCAAGAGTAATAAATACTTGATTGGCGTTTTAAAGAAAAAATGTTTATAACCTCTCTGTCAGCAATATATGTATACCTTGAAGAGCACTATTTGAAATATGAGAAGTCAGAATTTGTGTACAAAGTAAAAACAAGTACGGTGAAATTCGACAGCCTTGACGTATACCACGCTTAACACTGAATGTCTGTGTAGTAATGAGACAACAAGCTAGTACTGTAGTACAGGACGGCCATCTTGGGATAGAGTTGCTCATACAGTCAAAGGGAGCACGGACTTTAAAATAACTGTAGATTGCTCCAATGTGCCAAATTCTCAACCAACTTTCATTTTGTTAGATCAACTATTAAAATGATAAAATTCAGTCTTAATCGTAGCCACGTCTATAAGGTTTGTAATAAACCAATCAGTTCATAAATACGTCAAGAATTCAACGAGTTTTGAGTATTTAACTTAATTATCCAATTTACCACCGACGACAGCACAGCAAACCAGAGCAATCTACTGTCCTAAGATGGCCGACCATTAGTGACGTTGCCGGTTACGTCATGAGACATCTCGCGTTATTTTATTTATATTGGTTCAATTTGCAAGCGGTTGAGAAAATGGATGGATAGTTCAATGTAAAATGTCCTAAAATTGTGTTTTGTTGACAAATATTTCACAATTCAAGTCTTTCCTTTTATAACATGCTTGTATGAACACACACACACACACACACACACACACACACACACACGTCTCACTTGTTTATCAGCAGTACAGGGAAATAAGCAACTGAACAAACATAGGCGGACAAATGAGGACAAAGTCAAAGAAAATACTTTACTTTTTTTTTTTTTTTTTAAATGTTCGATGATATGACAGTTATTATAAAATCCATTCATTGTGACATTATCCTGCAGTAGCAACATAACAACGATACTTGGAATTTAGAAGGTCATAATATAACCAGCACAGCAAACAATAAAATGTCAACTCTGAGCATTTTGTGACACATTGGACTACATAAAAGGGACGGAAGTAGCTGGCGCTATACAGAACATGGATCTGTACTCGCAACAAGTCCAAAATGCACACATGCACTGATAATAGTGGGTAGTTTAAAAGTACAGAGAAACCATACATAAGCAATAAAATGCTACAAGCTCATCAGAAATGCTTTCAAACATGGAGCAGAAAAGCACAGGTCTCATAAAACAAAACAAACATGTTAAATGAAAAGATAAGGCATTTTTATAAGGCACTTCGTAAATAATTACTGCAGAGAAAATCAAAATATATACATTTTAAACTCATTGTCTCTTTGGGTGGCACGGATCCTATGTCAACAAGATTTGGTACACAAAAAGTATGGATGGCAAACAGGTACATAATCAGCAGTTTGGAAAGATGCCCGATTGGTCAACAAAGCACGAAAGTCATGCGCATAAAGGAAATGACTGACTTGAATAGAGAAGCAACTACGAAGATAAAATGATATGACAGAACAAAGTTCACAATATGTAAAACACTACATATGTTTAAAAAAAAAAAAACAACCCAGGTACTTTTTTTTTTTTTTTAAATAAGAAGAAAGATTTCAGACAATTTGTTGGATTCATTTCCAAGACTCAGCATGTCATGCATTCACTGAAACATGAACAGTGCCTCTGATGCACGGACGGACATGGCAGCATGTGCCGCTGGACTTTTTCCACATCTGAGGTAATGTGTGTCACAGTTCTGTCAAGCAAAATACAAACACCACAATAACATGATTGTTTGATTGGTATTTCAGCTTGTCATTAGGATAGACAATGTTCAGTCATGAAAGCACATATGGCCGCTCTAGTAAATAAGCAAATGTCAATAAATTACAGCATGACATTTTGCACAAGAACATGGAAATAAATAAAACATGAATCCAACGACATTTAGTAAACTGCGCATTGAGCTAGTGATACATTTGACTTCATCTGACCTTTGCATGACTAAGGGTCAAATTCTCCAATTCACACTTTTGATTAAGTGGCGAGCTTCATTGACGAGGCTGGAAATTGATGAACGTGGATTCTAATTTAATCAAAATGCCTGAATACGTTTGTATGCGCTTTAGAGCAGCAGTAAATGTTCATAAACGACAAACTGAGGTCGATAAGAGAATCTGCATTTGCGCACATGGCAGAACGTGGCCCTTAGTCAATGATTAACCAAACACATCCTCTGTTTATCTTCTTGCCTCACATTCAAGTTATTACTTTGGTAAGGCGGTCCTTTTATGAGGTCATTCAACTGTTTTTTTTCTTTTTAAGAACTTGGACCTTGTTACAATCTGTACAATCTTGCATTCTTCATGATTCATAGACTACAAATTGTGTTGCGTTACATTCCACACAATTCAAAAGTGAGAGCATGGCGGCAATATGTGTCAGTCCTCATCGTCCCTTAAAAGTACACACGCATTTCCTACTTGCTAAAATTGTGTCAATTGGGCAAATATTGATGTTGTCGAAATGTGCTTTTGGAGAGCATCTCTGAAATGATTCTGATAAGAGCAGGGTTTCCCAAACTGAGGTCCAAAAATGCACAAAATTATTTTAGTGATTATTGATCAGGCACAGAACTTCTTTTTTTCAATTAATCTCTTGTGTGTTCTATATTGTCAGATTGTAAGGAGGAACATGATGATGTTCCAATGCCAACATTTCATTTGGTTTATGAACTGAAAACGTTTGAGAAACCCTGATTACGTTTTAGTTGATGAATCCTGTTTGAGGGTAACAATACGGTAATGTAGGCCAAACCACTCCTTTTCTACATCTTAAATGTATGTTCATGAAAAAAAGTGTTCCATCTGTCTTCAACAAGAGAGGAAAAAGGACGGTTAAAACTCGCCTCAAGACAAAAAAAAAAGCAGTTTTCCTAATTTTAAGACTTCAAATTTCATTGCATAGTTCCTAGTGATCGCATTCATGTTTAATTAAAGTCATTCAACCCGTTTCCTCACTTTGGCATTTTCAGACCTGCTATTGAAGGCACTCATTCGGATCTTTACTGATGGCACACAAACTGTCTGTTGCGTCACAGTGTTGCAATTAGAGGATGGACTCTCCAGCTTTGCATTGTGCTTCTTCCTGAGGCTTCTCGTGTTCTAACATCTTCTGGTTGACGTCCTTGAGTGCTTCCTCTTTCGCTCTCTTGCTCCTGGCCTCCACCCATGGGATCAAACACAGCATAGCTCCTCCGATGAGCGGAGGGATGCCTGCCAGGTAGAAAGCCAAGTCGTAGTTTCCAAGTCGATCCCTGAGGAATCCTAGGAGACGGGGTGGGGGTGGGGGGGGAGAAACCATCTTAGAACTGCATTAAAGCTTTAGCTGTCTGTTAAAAGCAGAGCTGTACGACTACAATATTTCATATCGCTACTTTATTATTACTGGCATTGATCAAGCAATTGTATTGAATTTGAAAGTGCCTTGAGATAATTTCTGTCTTGATTTGGTCCGATATGAATAAAATTAATTAAAATGTGTTGAAGCTGTCATAGAGCAAAAATGTAAAATGCCAGGTTTCATACTGGCATAGATCTTTTTTATTTTAAGAGCTATCTAAAAATATTAAGCCAAGCAAAAAAATAGGTAAATAAATAAATAAGCCCCAAAAAATAAAGCAGTATTAACTCAAGTTTTTTATATATATTTTTTATTGTGGAGTCACTGTTTAACTACTATTCATTGTAACAAAGAAATTGAAAATGTTAAACAATTAACTAGACAAAGCACAATTTCTGCAGAAAAGCTAAATGCTAAGATTTGAATGCATGTGCTTATGAAGTAAATTGAAAGATAAAATGACTAAAGTACTAAAATGTGTTCCAAGCGGGGTTTGAGGTTTGAACCCAGGTACTCAGTGTTGGAAACAATGGGGCTAACATGACTTGTTTGAAGTCATGTCTAATGGTGTATTTATTTTTAAAAGTGTCATCTGAGCATCAGCTAACATGCATTTAATCATTTCAGTGAAATTATAATCAATTTCTTGATAGGGTAGTCAGTTGATATACATGTATATACTGTATACACTTAGGATAATGGCCATGGATATATTTGCAATGTACAGTCAAAGGTGGGATTCGAACCGACGACCTCCTAGTTCTGGACAATGCACTTTACCAACTGCGCCAATGAACAGTATCAGACTGGTGGTAATGATGATGGAGTTGTATGTTTGGAAGTGGGCGTAGAAAGTGGGACTGAAAATTTTCAATGTCTGTCCCATTGAAAATGAATGGTGGAAAGTTGATGTTTAATGTTAAATTGTGCCAATACTGTAAGTAATGTGAAATCAGACCATATATACCATGGGAGGCGTGAATTTTTGAAGCAAGTTTAAATTTGAACGGTGTAAATCGGATGTATTATGTGGAAGTTGTTACACGGCAAAAAAGTGTGGAGAATAAAAATCACAATAACATATTGTGGTAATGCTTCAGCATTAGTTTCAACTAGCTTCCTGGAATGGACCACGTTTAACCTCAGTACGATGCTTGGTTAAGAATGATTTTTTTTACTCAAAAATGTTTTCACTATATGATATATACAGTTGGCAGTCCTGTCCTGCTTTACCTGCAATTGGGGGTCCCACAGTCATGGGCACCGACATGAGGCCCAGGAGAAAGCCGATGGCCTGGGACACATCCTCGGCTCCGACTAGCTCGAAGGCGATGGGGGCCATAATGCAGATGAAGCAGCCGTCGAACATCCCCATAAGTAGACACACTGCGATCAGCCCTCCGAAGATGTGGCAAAGCGGGATCATCATAGACATCAGGCCGATAACGAAGAAGGACGTCACCTGGGAGGATGGGCACGTTGTCATTGCTGATGTTCATTTTTGACCTTGTTGCGTTGGATGTTTTCCCGACATCCCAACATTTTTCATTTCAATACTCTGGCATGTACATGTGGCCAAGTGAGGCATCACAAAGACAAAAGAAATAACAATAATAATAATGACTAAAAATAAATAAATAATGACCAATCTGTTTTTACAATACGTCCATGTATCTATGTTTGTGATTTTATGAAAGTATTTAAGATCATAGTTTGTGATATATTTGTGGGCTGAATGATTAATATAGGCAATTCTAAATATATTATAAATAACGGCAGCTCTCCTGATGGCAAATTGTAAATCTGACTCTGCCCGTGCCTCACCAGCCGTGAACATTGCCGCACTTCCCTGATGAAGATGTTGCCATACATACGTAGGATGGAAATGGTGAAAAGAAACACTTTTTCACCTTCACATGACACTCAATTTAAAAGTACTCTTTTATTATTGGAGTAATTGCTCTCATGCCATTAATGCCACATCTAACCCATTCAAACATGAACTTGTCTGTTGGGGCAGGGAACGTACCTGCAGGTAGACTTTGTTGACCCCGTGAATGTAGTCAGCAGCCCTGCCGAAGATGAGTCGACCAAAACCGGATGTGATGCCGATGCACATGAGCAGAATTTCTTTATTGGAATCCTCCCCAAAGCGCTCCTCCACATGCTTCATCTGTGCAACACAAAGAAAACGAGCACAAATTATAGTTTCTCGATTTGATTTTCCAGTTTTGTGCAGAACATCTGTCATAATGAGTCTGCGACATCAATGCCTTTTGTGGATTAGATGCAATAGCCGATAAAAAGGAAAAGGCTTGCAAAACGCTTGGATTTAAATTCAGGGCCATTGAGACAGGAAATTTAAGATTTTTTTTTTTAATGCTCAAATGGGGAGCTTTAATAGACATTTTCATAGTCAATTTAAAAACACCCACTTACAGTAAATTACCACCCCTGCCTACAAAAAGCTCCAGACCAATAAGAAGCCAATCTCGGGTTGCCATGGCAATGAAAGAGCCCTCCTTTACAGGCCAATGTAGCATCAAAACTGTGTATCCTGCCTCTCACTAATATAATTGATTTCAATAGCAGTCATTTCATCTTATTCTGCATTGTAGACATTATCCACTTAATGAACCGCCTAAACACAAGGTGATCAATTCTTCTCTGGGTTACAAAGCACAGTTTAATTAGAACATTGTTATTTGTTACCACGTCTGGAGAGTATCTACCTCACAGGATGATGAATAAAGTATCTGTCAAGCCATCAATCAGGATCTCTAAAGGAGTCAGTAGTCTTACTTTATTCGAGATGTAAGGCTAAAGTTATTTCATACATTGTCTACTCTGTACTTTTAATAAAGGTTTGATGATTTTGAAACCGTGTCCCAAGAATGAGTGTGTAGTTACTGTAACATGATGCTATGTATCACTTTACATTGTTGTATCTTTAGTTAAGGATACAGTTAAGCTATAGTAAATATAATAGCAGTTATTGAAGTTAGAAGTATATATTAAAATTTAGTTAAAAAGTGAATAAAAACATTGATTTCTTATGTTAAATGAATGTGCACTGAAATTATCCACCACTGGGTGGTGGTAGCGTTTTGCAGTTGGACATTGCTGTGCATTTGACGCAAAGTTGTAATTGGTAGAGCAAAGAAGAATAGAGAAAGACGTTAATGATGCAGTTGTATTTTTGTGTAAGTAAAGAACCCCACGAAAGACAACTAGAGACTGCTATCCATTTTGTATAGCAGAAATTTATAATTAGCCCCCACATACATACTGTAAAGAGGCCTAACTACTGACAACAATATGATCCTAAATGTTGCATTCGAGTTGCATTTATTCATTGCCAAACCAACAAACATCAAATCTGTCAGACAGACCAGACAGTACTTCGGTCCCAGCAGGCTGCTCCATTAGTTCACAGACAACAAAAGCAGGTAATCCAGGATCAGTACGGTCAAAAAAGAGACTACTTTATTGTAGTCAGTGTAGCAATTTTGAAGCTCTTATGAAAAATGACCAGATAATGCTACCTTGTTTGAGGTTCTCATGGCGTTCTTTTCCAGAGAATCAGAACAATGTGTTATTTGACACACGTTTCATCCTTCCTTTATTTTCCTGTGCAGTCACACCACTGAGGCCTATTGTTTTTCGTGACAAGCATAGGCGTGGTGCTGAGGTTGCAGCCTACTCCTGTCAGACCCCAGTCTGAGTAGCAGGCATTGGAGAAGAGAAAAACACTGACTCACTGGGAACCTTGGGTCGGGATGATCTCGGACTAAAAACAGAGTGAAAACTTTCAAATAAAACAAGTCACCTTGTGATCCAACACAAGGCCCTGCACGGCAGCGCTGATTCTCAAGAAGATCTTTTCTCTGTGTCAATGTTTCCCATATTGTTGCCCAAAATGAGGGAAAGTCAATAAAAGTGATACCTGTTTATAGAACTGTCTGGGTTGAAAGGAGAGCTGCAGATTGAGGATCCTGTTTTTGTAAAAGTGCGACAAAAGGTTCAAGAACGCAAAAGGGTTGGCTTTCTCTCGCCCAGCAGTCTACATTTATCCTTAAAAAAAAAAAATCCGTGATTTAAAACTGATGGTCTACTGACATCCTAAATAGCAGGTGCTAAATTGTGTGTTCACTCACTCACTGTTCCCTGTACAACTGTAAAAGGTAACCGTTTTAAAAACATGAGTTTTGCACTTTAAGTTAGTTCTGATGATGTCACCATGACACATGTGGGAGAACATCACAAATACAAAATGAAGTTTGAAGTGATGGACCTGGAAGTGTTAGTATTATAGTATGCATATTTAGACATTCCTGATTCACGGAAAATAAATCTTGTGCTCTGATAAATTTGGTGAGGCAAGCAACCGCATAAGAGCCATTTTTTGTCTTCGTCCCAAGTGAGTGACAACTAGAAGTATCTGCCAATTGGGGATGTTCGATACCACTTTTCCGACCGATACCCGTACAAGTACTTAATCTTGAGTATTTGTCGATACTGATACAGAATACCAATACCACTAGTATCGGTACTCGCCCATCCCTACTGCACAATGCTGGGTAACATTGTTTTTAAAAGGTGGTACAGCACACCTGAAAATACCAATTCCCACAGTACGATGATTAAATGATCCAGACCAGAGGTGATATAGGTTGTAGGTCAGTGGTTCTCAACCATGGCCTTCGAGTACCCCCATCCAGTCTGTTTTCCATGTCTCCCACAGCCAACACAGGTGTTTCAAACGATCAGCTAATTAGCAAGCTCTGCATGAATCCTGATAACTATCCTCAGCTGTGTTGGCTAAGGGGGACATGGAAAACGGGCTGGATAGGGGTACTCGAGGACCGGGGTTGAGAACCAGTATTGTAGGTGATATGGCGTGACTCCAAGGCTCCAAGTCAAATGTAGATCGGGAGCCACAAAGTCTCATTGCTGATAATATGCCATAACAACTACCATTATTTCTTCTGCTACCATTTCCTCTTGTACTTTTTTTTGCCGGTTGGAAAATACTTCTGGTACATCACCACCAACTTTTTAGCATGCTAAAGAATGTGGCCATCGGCGGTAATGCACCAAAAGAAAGTCAACACAATTAGGAAACGAGGACTGATGTTGCCAGTCTGAGCTCTAATTTTGATATATACAAGTCACACATGAGTCTAAGTTACAGGACAAGCCAAACTATGATACAAAGTGGGACTTATAATCAATTTTTTTTTTTTTTTTTTGGGAAATGGTATTAACAAAGTTCCTTAGTCGTTATAAATCTCAAACTTTCTTGCATATTATGCACACTTAAGGTTTGAAAACGGTTCGGGTCACAGAGAAGACAACATGCAGAATTTGGAGATGTAAGTAAAAGTAAACCGATATACGGAGTCAAAGAATAAATAAATAAACTTACCAGATGTACGTAAGGCACAAAGTAGCCATAAAGTGCTGCTGGGATACCAAAAGCCCATATGCGATATCCCACAGATTTCCAAATGTTGACGTTGAAAATCTGGCTAAGAGGTGGACAACCACCACGTGCGCTTCTGGCCTTGCGTGGCAGCAGAGGCTTATAGGTGAAGCCGGCCAACATGAGCACAAACATGAAGATGCAGAGGACGCGCATTGTGTTCTGCAGGCCCACTCTTTCCAGCAGGCCGGACAGCACGAAGGGAAGGGTGATGGTGAAAACGCTGCTGCCGGCGGTCACGATGCCATTCACCAAGCCCAGGCGCTTCTTAAAGTAGTGGCCCAAGATGACCAGGCTGGGCTGATAAGCAAAGGAGCAGCCGCAGGAAAACACAATGCCGTAGGTGAAGTACATGGGGCCTAAAGACCTGCAGGGGGATTTAAAAAAAAAAAAAAAAGCACATCTATTAGTTAATTTTTTATAATGCGTCACCTTATCAGCACATATTTCCTCTGCACATGATAGGTCAAGCCAACTTTTTTTGGTGTGAGGCTTCCATTTCAAAAGAATGCAACGACAATAATCACACCCCATGAAATGCATCAAGTAGACCAAAGGACAAACATTGGAGGAGAACCAAGGTTGTCTGTATTTACATGTCAGCATTTGGCTATTGGCCACAGTAAATGTTATTTGAGATGAGATATTGAAGGTAAGCAAGAAAACAGACCACTGCAGCAAAGTGGAGACTGCACAGCATAATACTGCATTGTCCAAAGTAGGGCTTATATGGACAACATTTTATATCCAGATCTGGTCCACGGGATTTTGTTTGACACTTGTGACCGAAGTCATTTATTTAGGAATTTGACCATATACTATCAATTTATTATGAAAGAGGATTAGGGCCAGTAAAAGTAGCAAAAGGGTACCATTCAACTAGTTTTAAGTCGATGTTTTATCAGAAAAGTTATGAAAATATGTTATTAAGGTTGAAATGTTCCTTAGTGCTGCTTTAAAGTGAGAATTCTGACTCTATTCTTAGAATGCTAACCTTAAAGTGAGAATTCTGACCTTAAACTTTAAAGTCAGAATACTGAGAATAAAGTGAGAATCCTGCCAAACTCCCCCCCCCCCCTCTTCACTGGCCTCTTCCGTAATTTATTTATAAAACACAATTTACATAGAAAACATAATACAATAGGGCTACAACTAACGATTATTGATTTATGTAATTGATCATTGATTCATATATCGAATATATTCGACAAATCGGATTTTAAGAAACATAATTACGATTCCACTCTTGCAGGCTTGGAATATGACAATGCTTAAAGGGATACTTGACTCATTGAGCCATTTTCAGCAGTAAAAATTTTTTTATTTTGTCCAGAATTAATTTCATGTACAATTAATACCTTTAAAAACATTTTTTTAAGAGGACTTCACCTGTGCTGAGGAAGCAGGTAACGAGCAATCATGGCTCACCTGTTTTCTGGGTTTGGTCAGCAAACTGAGCCATGATTGGTCATTACCCACTTCCTCAGTACAAGTGTTGTCATCTTCAGGCGACAGCAAGTGGAAAAATTTGTATTTAAAGGTATTCATTGTACAAGAAAAATAATGAAGTTACCAAATAAATTCTGGAAAAAAAATAACTTTTCGCTTTTTATTTTTTTAAAGTATGCTGACGTGAGAATTTATATATATATTTTTTAATATTATTGACATCAAAAGTGTTGTTGTTTTTTAAATTAAATGAATTATTAGTTCACCACTAGATGACACTAAAGATTACACACTGACTTATTTTACACTTTTTTTTTTTTGGGACATGCTCCTCTCTATTTTTACACACCTGCTTTTACGAATTTTTGTTGGCCTGACTGCCGCTGCTCTCTTTTAGTTCCTTCTCCCCGGCTTGGAGAGAGAGAGTTAAGTGTCAATGAACACCACCCTTGGAGTTGTTGCCATGGAGATTTCTGCACCGACCAACCGGGCCTGTTTTGGATGAGGACCCATTTCCCTGGCGGAGTCTCCTTACAGTGCTTCAACTTATTAAATGGGCTCACGCACTATTGTAGTTAAAATGGTGCCAAACTACATTAATATTTGTTAACTGTGAATTAAGCAGAAAAATTAACCTGTTTTCATCCATCTCAGGGATGACGGCCATTTTACCACTTGCTGTCAACTGAAAATGACGTCACAGTTGTTCAGGGCTCAAGTAACAGTCAATCACGGCTCACCTGTGTTCTGAATTTGGTCATGTGATCTGAGCAAGTTGAGTCGTGATTGGTCGTTACCTGAGCCCTGAGCAACTGTGATGTCATTTTCAGTTGACAGCAAGTGGCAAAATGGCCACCTTCTGAGATGGATTAAAACGGGCGAATTTTGCCACTTAATTCATATTCCACCAACTCAATATTAATCATAATGCCATGATTATACTTGTGAAGACAATTTTTTACATTACTCCCCCGTTAAGACTCGTTTTTAACGTCACACAAATTGGACCATTTGTTATCAGCATGTTTCACATTTTTCCGTCCCATTTAAAATGTGTTAGTTCTGTGTGTGTACTTAATGTGACCACACCCATTAACAAATATGCTGTCCAATACTACATATATGTTCTGCACATCTGTTCCAGCAGATTAAGAGAGATATTTGACCTTATGTGAACAAAATTGTTCGTATCCTTCCCTTAAAGAAAAACTCACAATGGTCAATAAAATAAACTTGAAACCAACAAAAGACTACTTTGGAATAGTTTGATGTTATGTTACAAGCCATTATTGGATATTTTTAGCCATGTTTTGGTGAATATCTGTCTTGTATGACTTCATCAGAAATAGTAGAGAAATTACAGATACAGATTTGCACCCATGTGTGGTTCCAAAGTCCTGATTGGGTAAATTGGGTAAATAAATCCCAATAGCAAAGTTATATTACCAGAATTCTGCACCTTGTACTTTCAGCTACACAAGTAAACCATCACATCAGTTATTATACACGGTTCAACAGTCACTTGATAAGCACTTTTAGTGTTTAATTACTTATTTATTACACTTAAAATGTTTGAAGAAGTGAAGGCATAGGAGCGCGTGCTTTCTGAGGATCAAATATTTCAACATGTTGGTGTGACTGTTTACTCATGTGTACATAAGTATGAGATTCCAAGATATGATTAACAACAGAGTGCTACAGCCGCTGCCTCTCCTCCACAGGGGAATCATGCAACCATACGTTCTCCTTTAGAGGATCATGTGATCGCACACATGAATCAAATCAATGTTTTGCACAATGGAACCACAGTGGAAACGCCATGAAACTTGGAAATGTTATATTTCAATTTTGACAGTCAAGTTTAGAATTTTCCTTACGTGACAAAAGAGCTGGCCAGGAGGCCGACCAAGCCGACGGCCGCTCCACCAACGGCAGTAATTCTGCATCCGAGAATATCTGTGAAGACGCTTACAATTGGAGAGCAGAAGAAGATCATCCCCATGGAGAGGGAGCCAACCCACGCTGGAAGACAGAGAGAGAGGAAGAAACTTTAGTAAATCACATATACTTTTGCATTCAGTGTAATGCTGTATTTGAGGAATGTATGGACATAATTTACTATGGTAAAAGCACACCATGTCTTGACTGACTCAATCATACGGCAAGTTGTTTTTGTTTTAGAACGTCATTTCAGGAGATTTGTCAACCAAGCCAACAGGAAGACACACATACGGACAGGAAGGAGTGATCAGGAAAGACAAAGGCCTGATTCTAAAGTATACAGATGCAACTCAGATACCACGCATCGCCACAGTATACATTTTGGAGTGACTGTGAGTGCAAATCAAAACAAACTAAAATAGCCCAACTTCAGGTAGAGGAGGTCAAGATAGATGGATGCCCTATCACAGACCGGACATACTGGTACAATCTCTGTGTGACCATTTGGAACCTAACATTTTTTGTTGAAGGGGAAGTCAAGTCAAAGGCGCCACTAGTCTCAACACAGTATTCTAATTAATATTGCGTTTGTGGATTATGAATTAAGCAGAAGAAATCCAACCCTTTTTTATCCATCTCAGGGGGAGGCTGAAAACGATATCACAGTTGCTCAGGTAACAACAAATCATGACTCAACTTGCCAACATCACATGACCAAACTCAAAAAACAGGTGAGCCGTGATTGGTCGTTACCTGAGCGACTATGATGTCATTTTCAGTTGACAGCAAGTGGTAAAATGGCCGCCCCGTGAGATGAATAGAAACGAGTGAATTTTGCTGTTGAAATTATATTACACAAATAATATTAATCAGAATAATGTGTTTAGACTAGTGGAGGTGCATATAACACATTATTGTAAACACAATTATTTACCTTACTTCTGCCATTAAATCTACAAGAGCTGAAAGAGGAAGATATGCGGGGATATAGGCAGGGCTGGACTGGCCAATTGGCATAAAGGGCAGATAGATGCCTGGTGGGCTAATGTCTTTTGGGGTCAAATATTTAATTATTATATTACCCTAAGAGACCAACCCACAATTTAGATTGAGCAGACCATTGATCCATTTACGATATAGACAGCAAACTGAACCAATCAACATCAGTGGCAGAGCCACGTAGTAGTCAGGGGTGTTAACTCTTTGACTGCCAAAAATGTTAAATAACGTTTAGTAAAATCCTATGGAGGAGTGCCAAAGACGTTAAGACGTTTTTTTCAAAACAGAGGTGAAACTAACCATTTTTAATTGTTGATTACTGAAAAACGGAATAAGGTAGAAACAAACTTTTTTTCTGATGAAAGATGAGAGTCCAATCTTTCATTTGGTAGTATGTGTGTTTCCATAGTCCAAACACATAATTTTCTGTGGACCTTGAAAGATCAGTCAAAAATGCTTAAATCGGCTGGCACCCACGGCATCCCTTTTCTGAAAACGTCTGGCAGTCAAAGAGTTAAGGATTCGGGCCAGGCTGGGCTGGGCCGACGGGCCCAAGTCAAAATGCCACACCAATTTCTGCCAGTCCTGTCCTGGATATAGGGGAAAATGAGTTTTCAATTAACTAAAGCAATTGAGTGGACTTCTAGGCTCTAACCAGCAGAGGTGCTATCAGCCCAAAGCAGTGTTTCAAAACTTTGACTGAGCCAAGATACCTATTTTATATTACCCTTTGATGCACAAATTATGATAATCTACATCAGGATTTTTTTCTCAATTGTTTTTATTACTCTTTAGGCATGACAATTTTTTTTTTTTTTTTAACATAGAGTTTGTGACATGTCCACTAGGGTGGATAACGTGCATTTGAGCAACTGATGAAATACGTTAGTAAGAAAAGAATAAATAACAACAAAAAAAAAAGATGCAAACAGTATAGAAAATGTCTGTTTGATTTTTAACATTGTGTTCACATATTTTTAACATATTTCAAACTACTACATGTATTGCAAAAACATTTTACCCAAAGAAAAATGAAATTTTTCTTAAGTACAGATAGTTTCTTTTTTTGGCAACTATTCATCATCACTGCTGCTGTCATCATCCCCACTTGAGTCAGATGGTATATGGTTGACTATCCTGTAGGTTTTGCTCGCATGTTCTGCACTTGACCACTACAAAACATGACCGGACAAAGATCCTTGCTCTCATATGAGGACTAAAATCCATAAAATATTGCTATAATAAAAATGAAATGATTTAAAGCAAAAAAATACTGCAGATCAAGTATTTTCAAAAGCAACTATGTCACAGTAACACTAAGTTGTAATCACAATACAGCTAATGATGTCCAAAGTCCAATTTAGTGGACTCATGATCAATCACCATTTCCTCACATTACAAAATCGCTACTTGGATATTTTAACAATTAAGTTACTCCTTAGTTGTTGCGTTTTTTTTTTTTGCACTTACAAACGTTGACCACTGGATGGCAGTATATGTCAAGACTACACTAGTGTCCACTGGAGTGGCTAATGGTCAATTGTGGGGGAATTTAAAAATAATAATATTAAAACTACGTTTTAATAGCTCTCCACTCTAGTAACCACTATCCGTGAAAGGGTAAAAAATAAAATAAAAATAAAAAATAAAAATAAAGCTCACGGGACACGACCAAAGACAAATGACACAAAAAGTGTGAATACTGAAATGATGATCTTGTCTCAATTTCCTCGCAAATTCACTCAGTGTTAAATCTGATCTTATTCTGGTGTATAAATGGAAACAAGTGGCTAAACTGGATTGTACCTTTTGCCATTAAATGGGAGAACATCCATTTGTTCTTTCTTTTACTATACGACATGGCACAGAAAAATAAAGAAGGATTGATAAATAATAATTTTTGGACAAATAAAGTGAAACTGGATAATTTCCCACGGCACCCATGATAATTTCTTAGACATCACCCTGTTTAGGAGTCACTGATCATGAAAACAGCTGTTGGAAGTTAAGCTTCATCAGCGCAGATGTGCATCATGACACATCTGCATCATGTGACATTCTGCTGAAAACAGTAGAATGCAAACAAGATTGTAATACTACTGACAAATTGAATACTTGACCTTAATGGATGTAAGGTAAATTTTTTATAAAAAAGAATAAAAATACAAATTGATATTCGATTCGCTACTCACATAGTTTGTTTTGGGAATATGTGTATTTTGCCAGTGAGGAGGTCACAATTTATAGTCTCTGGTCCGACAGAAGGTAAATAATTTTCACATTCACACTCTAATTTTCACTTGCATACAAGAGTGAAATGCTGCACGGGAGGTGTTGGAAGGGGGCAGCTGTCTGCTAACACTAGAATACGAGTCAGTTATATAATTTTCTAAGAAAACAAATACCTGCAATTCCTCAAAGGTTTCCTTCCATTCGAAAAATAATTATTTGCCAGTGCCTTTAAGCAAATGTCACTTGCACTAAAACCTGTGAGCCTAAGTACAAATAGCGGAAAGAGTCACTTCTCTTTACAATGCTTGGTCAGCGTGTTTCAGGATTAAATTCTGCTTTTGTATGCAGCAGTGGGCAAAGAACTCTGAAAAAGGTCATGCACAAATGCACAGACATGTTTTTACACTTACTGAGCTGACCTGATCATTTCTTTATGGTATAGTGGCCTTTACTGTAAGAGACAACAAGAAGATGGAAAAGGGACAAACAAGTAATGTGGAAAAAGCAGCAAAGGACAAACGGAGTCATTGACCATAAAGGCGACGAGTTCCTAAGCACGTTTTGCCTGAGGCACTTTTCAGTGCCCATTGATTTAATGTAATTCTGTACCATACAACAGGAGAGGTGTTAGAAAGTCTCAACAAGTGGCAGGTACAGGCATGTGCATGTACAAAGGCGGGATAGAAACAAAAATGTTTTCTTAAAATTCTGAGGCTAGGTCAGGGGAAACCTGTGAGAAAAAAAAAAGGAGCAGCTGTAGTCAGAATGTCTGATTTTTACTTGAGTAACAGGAGAGCAGTGTGTCAGGTTTCTGTGTTATTACTGGCTGAAGTAGTCAACACGCTCATATTGGAATGGAACGTGGGCTGATTGAAAAGGTGAAATCTATTGAAATTGTACCTCAAAATGATAGATTTAAAAATAATTTGATCACACATCGACGACAATGGCACTTAAGGTCTTTGTTGACAAAAATATAAGCAACTTAATCCCTAGCTAGCTAACTTCCAGTTAACTAGCTACCAGACAGTTTAATATAAATTACATTTACTGTTTGACTGAACAATGTTTGACAGTTAGTGTTTTTTGTTTGCCTTTAATTTGAATTAATTTGTTACTTAAAACTTCAAATTGCTGAAGAAATCTCAAAATCGATATTTTGGTCCAAACAATCTATTTTTGTGTTTACTCAAGACTGATCCGGCTTGACATGACGGGAGCGGGTCACATATAAAGATATGGATTTTAAAGGATTAGTTTCCATAGGTAACTTTGTACACGAAAACAAATAATGGCCGGAGATATTTACTAAATGCAGACAGTAATCCATCAGCCTAAACTTCTACAACCGGTGTGCATAACCTACATTTTCTTGCAGTCATTTTCCTCACAGCCTTAGTGTGTTTTTTGCTGCAGTCAAGAAGTCCAGTTAAATTGAATGGGGTACACGTCTCATGTGGGGATATCATCCTTCTTTAAGCTATGTAATGTAATAAATGGAAAGATTTCATGAAAGACAACAGGAAATTGCTGTTATTGTTCCATCTGCTTTTACTCCTGCAAAATCATTTATGCTTCAAAGAGGAATTATAAAATGGGGGGGATGTAATACAAGGATTCCCTCTGTCCAAATGACATCCACCGTTCACCCCGAGCCCTACTTACCTGGTTAACAGACAAGGCAGATGGCCTAAGTCATGGTCTGCTGTTCAAATTGCGAGAATCCCCTTCAGCTCTGAACCCAGTCACCCCAACAACACTGAACTAAAAATGGCATCAATTTTAAGAAAGTTGAAAGAGTTGAGGGTAAAGAAACTTAATACAAACAAAATATGCAGTTATTTGTTTTCCCAGTGTTATTTAAAATTAGGTATCTTCATACAACTAGACTAAGTGCAAATTCTGCAGAAATTGTGTGGGAATGCTGAATGCTTATGAAGTAAATTGAAATATAAATTATGTAAAAATAACAAAATATTAATTGCAGTTGAAAGATAAATGAACAAAAAGAACACTTGAACCCAGGAGGCGTGGATTTTTGAAGCAAGTTAAAATGGAAAGTGGAACTAATGATATCCAATGGAAAAATGGAGAAAAAAAAACACTCAATAACGCCACTTAGGCATGCATTACCCTCCATTCATTTTGAAGCAAGTTGAAATTTGAACGGTGTAAATCGAAAGTATTACGTTGGAGTTGTTACATGGCAAAAGAGTGAGGAGAATAAAACGTGCCTGAAATAATAAAGAATCTGAATAACATATGTGTGAATGCTTTTCAGCAAAAAAATAAATAAAAATGCTTTACAGCATTTCCCACAACTAATACATCTTTGTTTCGGTAGTCAACTATAAATCAGACAATATTTGCCAAGCACAAAAGGACCCCATGATTTCCTCATGACTTAGCTTCACTTTGTGACTAACTTCACAGTTGTTGAGCATCTGCTTGCTGGGGTATCTATTAACTAAAGTCAATGGAAAAACTAATGGACGGGCATTAATTGACTCATATTGCTGAGGTGTAAAGATCATTTTCCTGTCAACATCTTGACCCTGGCCCAGGATATTCTTGTAATCTGTAAACCAAGGATTAATCTATTTCTATCATGAAGACCGTGCCTTATAGGAGTTCAGCCAATTTCGATTTTCAAAGTCTGTTTCATGTCTCACACAGGCATGCTGGAATAAACACAAGGTGAAGAGGGCGAGGTTTTAACAAATCATCTGCACTACCGGTAATTGCCAACAACGTGCCAACAGGACCCGATGTCCTGCATCAAGCACATCAACTTGAAGCAATTAAATTGTGGGGAAGTGTTTGGAATGAATTTAAGAAAACATCATTGTGAATTTCACAACTGAGTATGAGCTTATGTTATAGCCACATAGTATAAATATAAAACACTGTTATTGGGCTCCTGAAGCCTATACATTCTTTATCATATTGCAATATCCTTGTGGTCCCTCACATTTACCCTCAAGTGTTTGTTTTTTTCTTGGTAAACGTCCTGTCTAGTAAATACTGTAACTTGTTTTGTGCAGTGAACTGAAGAAAGAAAAAACTCACTTCTTACAGTTGGGATTTTCTTCCTTCTGTTTTTCAAAAGGAATGTACAGGGTATAGCTAGACCAGGACATGCGTAACACACTAAAAGCACAAAACAAGTCACAAGTCTAAAGCTAGCCATACCTTTGTTGGACTTCATCATAAAACTTAAGGCTTCTTTTTTACACTTAAACCAAACTGCTTGATAAGTTCCTGCATTTTCTACACGACGCAATTCTATTTCCACAGTCTTAAGTGGTTCAACCAGATGGAGACTGAATAGAGGTTTTAAACTTCCTTCTTTCCGAAAGTGATATGTTTACTACGCAGTTTCTAATGGTTTAACAACCAGTGGGGTCTTTGAATTCATTTACAGCAGTTGCTCCAAAACCACAACCCCCATCAGGGCCTCACTGTTACAGACACACATCTGGCATTTAATGGACCATGTAGATCGGCAACCCTTCTCGCATCGACTGCGTACAGGAGCTGTAGTTCTGGACTGTTTCTTTGAAGGGGGAAAGAAAGTAAGAGCACTAATTTTCATACGCTTAAAACACAAATTCCAATATACTGCCCTCGTGTGTTTTTTAGCCACACAAAGCAGGAAGTGAAAACCTGAGAGGAGAACTGTGATTTATGTGTATGCAAAAAAGCAGATTGAATGAACGCTTGGTATTTGTTCTGGCTGCAGTGGCTACTAAATGTCCATATGTAAAACGTTAAATGGGAATGCTGTGGACAGGGGTGGTAGGCTTGTACAAGTCTATGATTGGGGGATTCTGTGCAACCCTCTTCCTTAAATGCAGAGCAAAAAATAAGTCAACTTCAGACCTTCTCAATGTGTTGTAATAGATTTTGAATTGCTTCTGGTTTTAAAAGAAAACATCAGCTCTGCCATACAACATTTAGGTTTCTCTATCATGCGAGATGCTGAAATATGAAAGTACTGTTTAACGTGGCGGCACGGTGAATGACTGGTTAGCACGTCCGCCTCACAGTGCAGAGGACGTGAGCTCGAGTCCGGGCTTTGGCCTTCCTGGGTGGAGTTTGCATGTTCTCCTTGTGCCTGTGTGGGTGTTCTCTGGGTACTTCGGTTTCCTCCCACATTCCAAAGACATGCATGGCAGGTTAATTGAACACTCTAAAAATTGTCCCTAGGTGTGATTGTGAATGATAGTTCGTCTCTGTGTGCCCTGCGATTGGCTGGCAACCAGTTCTGGGTGCCCGAAGCCTGCTGGGATAGACTCCAGCACCCCTGCGACCCTTGTGAGGAGTAAGCGGTTAAGAAAATGGATGATTAAGTGTACTTTACTAAATATTTTGTAATGGATGGACTATAGACCAATTGTCGGCGTCAATATTTGGCTTTTTTGATGAATATCGGCATCTTTCTTTTAAAAAAATCTAAAGGCCAATAAGATATAATATAAAACTGTTAACTACAAGGAACTACTATTTAAATTTTCAAGTAAATTTTCTACGAGATGTTGCTGACCCTGTGAATTATCTGCACCCTTTTTTGTTTGAAATTAAAATAAAGATAAAAGAAAGTTTAAAATGTAAGTTATTTTGAAAAAAATCATTTACTGTATAAAACTATAGGGAGCTGTTTACTTGTCTAAATAGTTAACTTTCTAAATTATACAATCTGAAGACTCGGGAGCTCCCTGAACTTTTTATTAGAATGTTAAAACCAAGACGTCTATTGTCTACGTTTGTTTTTTTAAGTGTTCAACATTTATTAATCTGAAAACTTGTTCAATAAACATGTATAAAGACATTTGAACAAGGTAGAGTTTGTATTTTTACTCTTTTTTTTGGGGGGGGGGCAATATATTTTTTCCCTTTTACTGAAAATGAACAACTTCAAATATCGGTGAGTGACCTCCTTTACTACAAATGATTCGGTATAGATATTTGCCCTGAAAAGCCTTATAAGTCTATGTTACCATGCACATGATCGAAAGCGCTTTGGGACGCATATCGGTGTAGATAAAGCACCATATAAGTGAACTCTATTTACCATTTAAATAGTATCACAGTCAACTAATTTTGCGCTTTGAAGTACCTTGACATTCTGTGACCAGTATCTTATATTTTTAATTTATGTGTTTCCAGTTTACCAAAACCATAGAGAAGAGTGTTGCTAACAAACCAGCCGGACAAAGAAAAGAAAATTAACCCTTTCTCTCAGCTCTGTCACTTGTCACTCAACGATGTTCATGTCTTGAGCAAATGCCTATAGTTTGCCTACACATCCATATGTCTATGTTAGAGCTGTGAAATATATCTATTTAAAGCCTCTGAAAACTGAACTATATCCCACCAAGCCAGCTAGATGATAGCCACCAGTTAGCTCGTGGGCTAACATGCAACATGCTAACATACACGTAGAAAATAGAAATTAGCCAATTTATACTCTCAATTGTGCTGAATAAAACAACTAATTCAGGATAACTGAAATGGTGAAAATCAGTTCAACATTACATCTCTACACAGTTCTGTGCACGTTTTTAGCAATCACTTTCAAACATGTATAATGTATTCAGAAACTAAATTTCTGAACTCATTTTTTTAGGGAGTTTTTATATTTACTGCATTAAGTTAGATTTTCAAGAGCAGCATTTTTGTTTAGCGTTTTTCTTTACAGCCACCATCCAATCTTCTCCATCCCGATCTTTATCTTAAAATACCATCATGTGGCTCCATCAGATTCTAGTACTAATAGTGATTTGTTATTTGTTTGTTTTTTCCTCCATCGTTCATGATGTCAAAAGCATAGACAACTCCATTTGCTTTTCTCTCCGTCTGACAGTCAATCAATCAGTTGCCTGAGAGCGGGGCCTTGAAAGCCATTTGCTGCAAGGTTCTCAGATTATTTGTGTCCTGGCCTCATGATTTGTGTCATGCACAGGACGCAAAATAATTGGCGCTCCTATAGGCACTGAAGTAGTGGTCTGCATCAACCATGTTTACCTTCTCTGTGCTTTATCTGTCAACAGCTTTCACAGAAACACAGTTCAAGCACTTCATCAATCATTAACAAGATTTGATCCAACCTTCTTTTTTTTTTAATCTATAATGGTTGAACTGACCAGCTGTTGAGTCTCAGAACAGTACAGCCTGTGAGCCTTAACAGGGAGAGAGACGTAACTTCGTACACAAGCTTAAAGACATCATTTTTGGTAAAAGGATGTTTGGTTTGGACATCCAACAAAGTATACATTATCTCCCCACATCACGCAAAGTGACAGCGGATATAAAACAACTAACTTACAAGAACATCTGAGCTTTATTTGGGATTATTCAGAAGCATTTTAAATAGTAGCAAGAATGTGATTGGATAATTCTGAACATATCTGCAGTTATTTAAAAAAAATATATATCAATTTTAGGTTTATACAGTATTTCTAGCTGGTAGTATGAATGCAGCAGTCGAACTACTGTATACTGTATGTTGGGACATAGGTACTGTAGGTTAAATTCCAGCCATTAACTGTATGTCTGTTAAAAGATCAGGTGATCTTCAAAAACATCATGGCTGCCTCACACAGCATAACAGAAGTAGTGATACTAAAATAATATTTTTAACGTCTCAATCCAGTCAGTGAGACAATTTCCCGTTCGGCAACAAAACATCAGCTTCACGTAACATATGTTTTCAAAGCCAAGGCAATAATCGGGGACTTCATGTATTTATCATTTAGTCAGGTAATCACATCAGTACAGGTTACTGGACATTTACTCAAACAGTGCAATATGCAACTGTCAAGCCTCATTGTAGTCCAAAGGTCTTTGGCTTTGCTGAAGTCAGGCCCATTTATCAAAAGCAGCTCACTAGTTCCCACAGAGGGAGAACCAGAGTCCACCACACGGATACTAAGGCCACCAACCTTGACCTTAGTCAGCCGCATCTATGGGCTGAGCCACTCCGCCCCAGTGTAAACCTTTGCCATTGGTTGATAAGGATTTCCAGTTTGTGAACATAAGTTTGGCATCAGATGATACACTATTTGATAATAGAAGACACTATTAAGACAATTAACACAAAAAAATTAAATGCAACTGACATTTAGGTGGTCACCTGTCTTGACTGATAATAGTGTGTCAGTACTATACAGTATAATAAAGTGAATGCTTGCATCTTTGTCTGTATAGTAACTATTGTGCTGATGTCATCTGTGAAAATGTCCCATTCGTGCTTTACTATTAATTGAAACCTCAGATAGGAAATAAAGTAAACCTGCTTCACCTATCTTTCCTTTCTTTTAGTTTTTCCTCTAGTCTCTTGAAGTCTCCCTAATCTGTTGGAATGTAGATGTTTCTGAGGTTGGTGAAAGATTCTTTTTGTAACTGCAGGTGGTAGGTGGTGTCTGGTTGGTGCATTTCACTTTGTTTCATCTTTCTTTCCTTTGATCCTTCCTCTGGTCTCCTGACAACTTCACCACTCTGGCGGGACTCTGAAGTATCCGGTTAACACACGCACGCGAGAAGGAGAAAAAAAAAAAAAGTGTGTGGGGGGGGGGTGTAAAGTAAACCCCCAACCTATCATATTTATATGTACTGGATGTCTGACACACCGAAGAGATAAGAACGTATACGGTGCAGGTATATTAGGGTTCATTTGTACTGAGGCACATGTGAACAGCAGAATGAAGAGTTCCAGCAGAGGAAACTGCTATCTGCAGATAAAGAGTGGAAAGACAGGTGAGGTCATGTCCTAAGGATATGGTGGGTAGTTCCTGTTTCAAAACAGTCCATGCGCAGTCTAAATTTAAACCAGTCATTCTTTAAAAATCAGGTCCACATTAAAATGTAGCAAATAAATAAATAAATAATCAGTTCCAGGGTCAAACTAACTGTTATCATCATAAAACCTTTATTGACCTCAACTTTGATAACAAGACATGTTTGGCAACTCCCCATTTTTAAATTTTTGTCTGCAGAGGGACTTGAACCAGCATCCTTGCAGCTCCAAAGCCAAAGTCGTTACAGATAAGTTAATGGAACTGAATCATTAAATTTGTTATTGTCAATTTGACATGTTCAGTTTTTGAGAAAAATAATGGAAATCAAAAGATTCTTCAATGAATCGATAAATTCATAAATATATTAATCGATTACTGTATTGAAATAATAGTTAGTTGCAGCCCTAAACTGCAATTCTAGTTGGAGCAAAAATCCAACAGTTACTTATTTTCACCTCTGTCATTTCAGATATGTACTCACAGTGAGGCGGAAATACCAATGTCCTTGGGAGGATTTATGATATTCAGCTCTATATGGGCTCCCAACTGGATCTTCAAGAGAGCAGCAGGGCCTCACTCAGCCTGTCACGCTTGAAACTGTATCAAGTGTACCCTCAAACCTCCTTAAAGGAGCAAACACTGGATATGAAGATCTGAATTTAAGTGTGTATTTATTTTAATATAGTTAGCCTTTATTAATCCAAGTAAGGCAATCAAGAAGATTCTCATTTGCAATGTCGACCAAGTGCACACAGCATCATAAAAGCTCATACAATGAGTGCTAAGGTGTTAATCTGCCAATCACAAGATGTTGCCTAATTCAAAAACTATTGTAAAGATAGTTTTTGCCAAATTTCTACATTGAGCAGCTTTAACTGATTAAAAAAAAAAGTCTTAGTACCGTAATCATACTATTCTTGATACTTCCAGTCAAAAATATGTATTGTATAAATGACTTGGAATTTACTTGTAACGCAGGTCCCGGGAGCGAACAATATAGCTATACCAAAGAGACCTTGTCATACAACAAAGATATAAGCTATTTATCTTATGGCAACATGACTGAGGAATGCAAAGCCTGGGCAGCATAGGGTATAAATTATGTGGGATGACAATCCACAGAAAGGGAGGGAAAAAATAGAGACACGTGGACTGCTTGACAGTTTATTTCTACATCATCTTGAACTAAATGAGTGCCAAGTCCTTTTTTTGTTTTTTTGCTTTTTATCCTCATCTAAAGCAGGTCTTCCCAAAAAAATTATTATTATTTTTTCCATTTAATTTCTACATCAATGTAAATTTCATTTCTACCGATATACATCAATGTAAACCAATGACGAATAAAGATTTTCATTATGTATTTATTTATTTTTACAAAGACCTTTGTTTAAAGATGGATACGCGGTACAGAAGATGGATGGATGGATCTTTTGCCAAGAAACTGTGCGCTTGATGATGATAATTAAACTAGCTTACAATACTTCACTCATCCAAATAATATTCAACCCGTAACCATTTTGGCTGGCGAATCTGTTCCAATTAAAGCAATCATTAAGAATTGATACACAGCATTGTGTCGAAAGGGGTATCAAAAAAGCAAAGGTGCTGTTGACTTTATCTTAAGTGGTTTGTGATACTCTTTCTTTAAGATGGCAAAGTCCTTGCTCAAAGTAAAGTAGTAATTTGTGTGAAATAAATGTTAAAGTGATAAATCTCAACTCTTCTAAAATGTTTGTACATCATCAAGGTGGAGCGTAAACAGAATGTTGTTAGCATAAGTTATAGAGCGCATGCGTATGCTTTTGCTCTGCTAAGTATCGTTTCAAAAAGCCCAAAGTGAACAAACGGCAGCCTCATCCTTTTGAAAATGCCCCCCCCCTAGTTTGTAAAGACAACTAAAATATAGTTCCTCAGTATGATGCAGCGTAGTTTTAAGACATTGCAAATGACACCATAGTACCATTCTGTCAAGACTTTTTTTCTTTTCTTTTTTTAAATCAAACTTTTGGATTGGATTTTGTTAAGACTGTGGAAGCGTACATGTCACAGCTGCTCCGCGAGCCTGCATGACATGGAAAGGTTTTGAACGCCTTGAGTTACATAAGTGAGGTTTTAAGTCCAACTTTGCACATTCCCACACTCCCTTTGTCTCAGCTATACTTGAGGGAAGACACCAATCATTATGACAGAGCGCTGGTGAACTCTGGCCATTGGAGAAAGGCATGTGTGCACTCCAACACTGTGGTGGCAACAGTGTGAATTAACTAACAATTCCAGTTAAGAGAAATAACAGTACAACTACTACAGTTGCAAAAACTGCTCATGTACAGATGTGTGATACAAATAATAAAAGGGAGGTATTTCCTAAAATAAACAACAAAGTAGTGTGTTTTAATACAATTCAATGAAAGTATATGTAAATAAATTAAGGACCAACTACAGTAAACACATCTCAGCATATTAACACCAGATACCATGCAATGCTATATGAACCCCTGCAGCCCCCACCCACTTCGTGTAAGCAGTACAGGGGATGACATCAGAGAATCTTGCTCCGACACCGAGCATGACCTTGCATTCCAGGATATCAGTAACACGTGATTGTTTTTACATCCGTGATCACCATTGATCTTCCTGCGCAAGTCCAATATTTTGGAACTTACTATGTTTGCATTGCAAAAAAATAGGTGAGCCATTCTAAATAACAACATATGTGCTTCAGAAATTACTTGTGAATGCTGTTACTCAAAAGTGAATGAGGGGTGAGACAAAAACATCAATATTTTCTTAGCTCTGCCTTGATCTTAAATGACATGAAGCCTTGATCTTAAATGACATGAAGGGTTTCTTTATTAGCGGTGCTTTAACCACCTGGAAGAACATGTGATGTCATTATCGACTGTCGTATAGCTTCCCTCATTCATCACCAACTCCAACTCAAAGAAGTAGTAACTATTAGGTTTTTGATCTGAATGACATGACTGCCACATCATTGGCTGAGTTCCTCTCCAAGTGCATAGAACAAGAGTTTGGTTTGTACAGGGTAAATAATGCAAATTGTGATCTTTCAATAACCATGAATTATTCAACAATGACACACCTTTAATTAATTAAACATTCACACACTGACTGCGATTGGCTGGCAACCAGTTCAGGGTGTACCCTGCCTACTGCCCGAAGCCAGCTGGGATAGGCGGTTAAGAAAATGGATGGATGGATTCACACACTAAATGGGCCTGTTCTAGTTTCATGTCATTGAATTATAATTAACTCCCACCACTTAAGTGGTGGGGAAAAACGGAATCAAAGGCAAAAAAAAAATTCACACCTGGGGATAAACAATGCCCGGCAACCACATAACGTGGACATTGCAGTTTGCGAGGCCACCCTCCTGGAAATATTTTACGATAGTGAGGATGCAAAATGTACTTATTTTATGACAGCATTCGTAGAGGTTTATGGCTGCGTTCTTGAAGGATGCCACACGTAGTTTGGCGTCACCTGGAAGCCCACACAACCAGCGACTGACAAAACTCCATTAAAGCCCCGTGGAGTGTCCTCGTCGCCACGCAGCATTCGTGTCAAGACGTAAAACGTAATGCACACGCTGCTTCACAGCAGGAAACCACCAGATGTCTAACAGACTCGTCGCCGTTGGCTAACTTCTTCCTGCAGCGCCCGTAGTTGGTTGCGCACAGTTTACGTGGACAGTAAAAATCAACATTTCATTCATTTCGCTTAGTTGTTGGCATGAAACGAAACATGGCCGCAGTGTCACTTTAACAGTAAAGTCGGGTTCCTCAAATGTTTTATACTCACCAGACGAGCCAAAACCACCTTCATTTAAATGAGTGCGGATTTGAAGACTATTACAGACATTGAATACGATCACTAACTGTGCGTCAGGATTCATTGTTACCGTGGCTGCTCACCTGTCTTGAAGCGAAGGTCTTCATCGTCCTCGGAGCCAAACTCCCGTAGTAGCGAGAGGAAGAGGATACCGAAGGCATTCTGGATCCCAAACACTGAACCATTGCACCACATGGCAGCGAGCATGACCAGCCATCCCCAGCCGCCCTCCGGATGTACGAACGTGCACTCCGCGCTTTGCTCGGGGACGGTCACCTGGCCGTCTCCGTTCTCCTTTTTCTCCGGCTCCCCCTCGGCTTGTTTCTCCTCAAGCGGCGCGCTGGCGGGGACCTGGACCTTGGTTGCCGCATCTCCATCTGTGACGATAGTCCCTTGTGCCATTGTTTGCGTGTCAACTTTTGGATTCAAGTTGAAGGAATAATAATTTCAAGATGCGGTTCCGGATAGTGGTGCTGTGAAACGTGTCTTTCAGATGTGTGAGGGGGCGCAGCATCCGTGGGTGAAGCTGTAGCTGCCGCCGTCAGGATATTTTAGCATCTATTGCAACTGTCAAGAAGCCGCTCTGGCAATATTATAAATAGCAAGTATGGTGGGGAGGGGTTTCGGGACATCCCGCTGCTGATTGGACAAAGGCCTCTACGCGTGACGCATGAGCGGTGTAGTCAAGTTACAGCCGCACACAATCATCAGTGATTGTTTAGCTTTAGATGTCATTAGTAGGCCTACTACTGTGCCGTTTGATACTGTACTGTTTGATATATATTTTTTAAATCGTTTATATATTTTATTTACTGACAATTTTAAGTTATGCCAAATTGTTTCCCATAACAATAAAATAGAGAAGTCAACCCAAAAACTTTCTTTACAGTAATATGCTCTATGCAGCCCCACTATAGTATAAACACGGAATTCTAATTAATATTGCGTTTGTGGAATATGAGTTAAAACCAGCAAAATCCACCCATTATCATCCATCTCAGGGGCGGCCATTTTGTCACTTACTGTCGACTGAAAATTACATCACAGTTGCTCAGGGCCAAGGAAACGACCAATCAAGGCTCATCTTAACGATGATGTCATTTTCAGTCGATAGCAAGTGGCAAAATGGCCGCCCCGAGACAGATAAAAACAGGTGGATTTTGCTGCTTAACTCATATTCCGCAAATGCAATAATAATCAGAATGCCGTGTTTAGATTAGTGGGGGCACATTAGCACATTTTTTTGGGTTGACTTCTCTTTAATGCTCCTTTTTAAATTATATTATTTATAATTGTAATGAGTAGATGCAGAGCTTTGGACCCCAAATCAGACCAAAAAATAAAATAGAGCAAATTAAACCGGCAGGAGGCCCCGGGGACGACCCAGGACACCCTGGAGAGACTATGTCTCTCGGCTGTCCTGGGAACGCCTTGGGGTCCCGTCGGATGAGCTGGCTGAAGTGGCTGGGGAGAGGGAAGTCTGGGCTTCCCTGCTAAAGCTGCTGCCCCCGCGACCCGACCCCGGATAAGCAGAAGAAGACGGACGGACGGACGGACGGACGGACGGAGAGCAAATTAAAGTTTATTAACCAAGCACTGCAACGTGAACCACAAAGTTAAAAAACAAAACAAATAAGTGGCACTCTACAAAACTAAAAGAGATGAACAGAGCCACAGCAAAAACATTCCATCAAAAGAGTAGAAATAGAATCTGGACTACAATCTCACCCTGTTTAATCATTCTTGATAATTATAGTAAGAAATAACTAATGTGTTGAGTGTCTTCACATGACATTCATTGACATAATCTAATTTGAACATATTTAAGAAGCGTATATCAAACTGGTAGTAACATTTATCAGTACTCAAAAAGTAGCTGTCGGTGTCAAAAACGTTGGTGAGCCCTGCAATACACTAATCTGGAGTCTGGAGTCTGGAGACCACACTGGAGAAATAAAACACGGACAGCAACAATGTAGACAGATCATGACAGTAACACAAATTTAGGTAATGTGGTTGCAAAAGTGTGCACACACTTTACAACCGTGAATGTGGCTGTGTTCCGAATTGACCTAAAACATGTTAAATGGGAGTCACAACACACATGCTACTCTTCTTAATTAACCTCAAACAAAGTTCAGCAGCTCATTCAAGTCAGAGTAAGTGCCTGATAAAGCCTTTCCATCGCCAAGGGAAAGGTCAACTTAAGCTGTGACATACATGTCATTTACAATTTATTTAATGCAAATTGTTTAGGTATAGAATGTATTTTTTTAAAAGAGGAAGTCAAATCAGCCCCTACTAGTGTATAGACGGCATTCTGATCAATTTTGTGTTTGTTGAATATGAATTAAGAAGCAAAATCCACCCATTTTTATCCATCTCAGGGAGGCGGCCATTTTGCCACTCACTGTCAACTGAAAACGATGTCACATGACCAAACTCAGAAAACCGGTGAACTGTGAATGGTACCTGAGCTCTGAGCAACTGTGATGTTATTTTTAGTCAACAGTTAGTGGCAAAATGGCCGCCTCCTGAGATGACTAAAAACAGGTGGATTTTGTCGCTTAATTTATATTTCACAAACACAATATTATTAGAATACCATGTTTAGTGGTGCTTGAGTCAACCTGGACCATTCCAACGCTTTGCCCCTTACTCACAAACTGTGAAAAGGCAAAGTGTTATTAGGACACTTAATAATTTATCTGTTGGCTAAACATAAGAATGGCACTCATTTCCATGATCTCGCTGCGGTTTGGTTTGACGAAAATCTACCATCTGTAGCACACTTAAGAATAAAGAGGCCAGAGAGGCAGCCAATGCAGTAAAGAATTGACCGTTTTGACTAGGCAAAGACTTCAAATGCAGTTTTAGCAAATATCGCACAGTTTGTGGTTTTACTTTTTACCGCCGCATGCACAAGTTTGATACACTTTGCTTCAAGCTAGTGGTTTAAATGTTCAAATATGTATTTAAAAATTGATAAGCCAACAAATTCTAGCCTGCAGTTTTCACAAATAAAACTGAAATTACTTATTATTCAATTGTGTTACTGGAGAACAAAAAGGGTTTGGTCATGGAGTCAACACTTCCATCACCAAGCTGCCTAATACATTTGTCAATTAATATTCAGATTGGGTCTGAACGATTTTGAAAAATAATCATTTGCAATTTTTCTCCTCAATGTTGCGATTTAATATGTGATTAGTTTTCAAGGTCCTCTTCCCATTATTATTTTTTTTTTTTTAAAGCAGTAGCAATATATTAATCTGTATTTGAATAAAGAATGTTTGATTTGGCTTATTGAACATAAAACTGCAAAACAAAATATAAAATCCAAGTGAAAGAAAAAAAATCATATTTAACAAACAGTACTTACTATAAAGTAAATGTTTTGTTTTTAGGCTCACGGTAAAATAATGGCAAATGAACTACGAAATAATAAAAGACACTTTGGCTTGCATTGCTTACTTTTTTGGAGGAGATCTGATATTGGTCCATCCATCCATCCATCCATTTTCTTAACTGCTTTCCTCTTCCTCTCTTAATTAGAGCCTGATGGTACTCTTGTCTTAATGTGACTTTAGAAGTGTATTTTGCTATTTAGTTTCAATTCCAAACCTGTCCTTTCTACCTAATGAGGATGTAATTTCCATTTGGCAAAACCTTCACATCTTTGACAAATATTGAATTGTAATTACTTAATAATAATAACCAGAGCAGGAGCTTTGATCACAAAGCTTCACATCTAATAGGATTCAACACGTAGACAAGCCTTTTCCTTGTACCTCTCTACTACATTGGATAAAGATTTCAATCCAACAAGGGGTAAAAACTACCCATACTGATGAGTTAAAGCTACTAAGAAATTGGTTACCAGATTATCAGTGCAGCTGTGGTTAAAAATAATAATTCTATCACCAACATTTTCCAAGAAATAAAAGCAACTTTCCCTCAAAGCTCAACAAACAAGTCACTTACAGGGTATGTTTGGCACTGTTTTGACGCCAGATGCCCCTCCTGACGTAACCTATCAATTTTCCATGGGTGGGCTGTCCACGCTGACCTGGGTTTGAACCCTGATACTCACAAAACTGCCAAAAAGTGCAATCAGCTTCAGCTCTTCAGCCCGTTGAAATCCAAACTTTAAAGTAAATGTTAAAAGACACTGGAATGCAAATATTGCATGGCATCATACACTTCTTAGGAGTGTTCAATACCCCCTTTGTTCAGTTCATTTATCATAATGACAAGAAATTATGAACAACCTTTTTTCTGATTCAGATGATGATTCGTCGATGTGTCAAACTGCCACAGTACAGCACCAACTACTGCCGAGGAGGACTTAATGTCAGTTTTTTGTTTTTTTTTGCTTTAAGTGTCGGTGGCTGGTATCTGCAGCCTCCATAAGTACCCAATACCTTCAAATAAGGCCGGTATCGGCCCGATACCGATACATGGTATTGGTACTCGCCTATCCCTCCATACTGGATTGACTGAGCAAGACAAAGTTGAAATGTTAAGACTGGACCAAGAAATACCCGAAGACAGAAGGTTTTATGGACTGATGAGAGTGACTCTTGATTGATGGGTGGGCATGTGGCTGACATGGGCTGGGATTACTAAAGATGAGCTCGTTGGAGCATTTCGGGTTGAAGATGGACTCCAAAAAAACCTCCCAAACTTACTGCCAGTTTTTAGAAGACACTTTCTTCAAGTAGCAGTACAGGAAAAAGTCTGAAACTAGACTAAGAAAATAAGAATGTCGTTGAGGATTGCCAACCCAAATTCAACCTCCCAAAGCCCTTATCGGAGTAAAGTGCAATGCTTTGTTGAGGCAAGGAAGTATACAAGTGTGCCTAGAAACATGAAAGCACTTGCTTGAACTCGCAGGAAATACAGTACAAGAGAAAACGCTGAGTGGTCACATTGTGCAAGATTGAGGACCGCTTCGAAGAAATAAGTATGTGTTTTCCCGATCACAATTGCAAAATTCCACAAAAGAGATGACCTCATTTTTAAGGTCCCATTGGCAAAGAGAACACTTTTGTTGATTGGGGTAACAACCATTGTACTGTACAGTACATCTAACTACTCGGTTACAAAAACATCAAATTGTTAGGTCGGTAACAGTATTCCAACAGAGAGAGACATGTAAATACTGGTTATAATTACAAGAGATTGAAAGCATTGCCTCCATTTATAATGGGGAATGGGATGTTTACCGACAAAATTAATGAACTAACAGCGAGCGGTTGGAAAATGGCAGTTGTTTCCATTCAACCGTCAGCTTCTGTATGTCTGAACGTGGCATTATTTTAGCATCGTCATATTGGCCAGTGGAGACTATCATGTTGCTTTTGATCCTCCACTAATAACTTACTACAATATGTAGACTTAAAATGTCACTTCCGGTACACTAATGCTCTTCCTCTGTTCCTCCCCATGTAAATCTGACCATCTGACCACAATTTATTTTCAAGCACTTTACGTCACCACCTGTTAGTGGAACACCAAGCAGGACTGTGACGGTTGGGTCTACTCTAAAGACACAGCGGAGGCTAGTTACAGTTACAAACTGGTTTAATTTATTTAAAAGGGAAGATTTATTTATTTTTATGATTATTATGATTAGGATTTTTCAAGTTATTTATTTTTTATTTTAAACTACTCAACACCTAAATTTCCCCTTTGGGGATCAATAAAAAGGATATCTTAAAAAAACAATTAAACCCCAAAACATTCATATTTTGTAGCAAATCTTTTATAATAACAGTAAAACCATTTTTTTTTGCATTCTTTTGTGATACTTTACATTTGATTTAGGGCAGGCGTGTCAAACATACGGTCCGCAGGCCAGATTAGGCCTGCAAAGGGTTTTAACGCGGCACGCGAGATGATTGTGTAAAGTACAAAAAAAGAAGAAGTAATGTTTGACCTATTAATCTGATGGCCACAATCACAACATATAAATTCATAATTCCACAAACAATCCTCAGATGAGCAATGTATACATGCAAAACAGGTAGATTTAACACATCTGGAACTCATGAGGGGCAAAGTGTTGCCGCGTTTATTTGCATTTGTGCAATTTTTTGGAACAATATAATTACAGTTGAGCTCTGTAATTTAGGGCTGGCCCACAAATAGCGAACATCTGTGTATAATTGACGGCAATTGTTTTTAAGGTATATACCATTATTTTACCGATCCGGCCTACTTGGTAATATATTTTCCTCCATGCGGCCCCTGAGCTAATATGAGTTTGACACCCGTGGTTTTAGGGGGTTACTACCTTTGGTTTCCTCTAGCAGATAAAATGATGCTTTGGCAAATTCTGGGGATTTTCCACTACTTTCACTGATGAACCCCTTTGTTGATTTGACATCATTATTTCGCTGCATGATGAAAGGTCTCCTGATCACTTTCTGCATCTTTATTTGAATTGGATCTGAGTGCTTTCTAATGCTGCCATCATGTTTTTCATCAATGATGATTAATGAACCCCTCTTACATTACATCCATTGAGTTTCACACGCTTGTATGTTTGGACTCATGAGCTCATTCTTTCTTTCAAATCGTTTTAAGCCTTTTCATCACTTTTGGTAAAAGTTCCTTTGTACGGAAGCGTATTGCATTCACTTGAAAAAAAAAAAAAAAAAGTCCTGTTTTTTTAAATAATTTTTTTTCCTGTGTTTTTCGAAATATTTTTTTTTCTGTTTTTTTAAATAATTTTTTTCCTCTGTTTTTCGGAATAATTTTTTTTCTGTTTTTTTAAATAATTTATTTTCCTCTGTTTTTCGGAATAATTTTTTTTCAGTTTTTTTAAATAATTTTTTTTCCTCTGTTTTTCTGAATAATTTTTTTTTCTGTTTTTCGGAATAATTTTTTTTCTGTTTTTTTAAATAAATTTTTTTCCTCTGTTTTTCTGAATAATTTTTTTTCTGTTTTTCGGACTAATTTTTTTTTAAGGGGTTTTCCCTCAGAGATTAGAGAACAAACAACAATACAGTATACACATTCATTCCTTTATTGAGAGCCAGTAAGTAAACATGACCATCTTATTTAGTTTAATCAAGTTTTATTTTGATATGGGTTTAAGGCACTGGGAGATAGTCCTGTCTTTGAGTTATATAGACGGTATTATTATTAGTTTGTCGACTTTACGCAGGCACCTGAGGACTTTGCATTTGTTCAGGAGGAAAGCCCATTCAGATCTGCTAGATATAGCAATGTTTGTCCAGGATCAGTTGGATAGATATGGCATGCTCCATGGCTACAAAATGATGCATTTGAAATGCATTCAGGCTGGCTATGTGGTGACTCAAGAAACGATCAGGATACTGATGAAAATACTGGATCCGCATGGTGTGCAACTGAGGCGCAGGAATCGCCTTCGGCGCCGTATCTACCAGAATCCAGGCCCAAACTTTTTGTGGCATGTAGACTCTTATAACAAACTCAAACCGTACGGAATCTGCATCAATGGTGCAATAGATGGGTTTTCACGAATGGTGATATGGCTACATGCTTATTCTACAAACAGTAATCCGAAGATAATCGCTGGATACTTTATTAATGAGGTATCATCAAGGAATGGAACTTGTGCCCGAATTCGTTCGGACCTTGGCACTGAGAACTGTTATATTGAACAAATGCAGATGTTCTTGAGGGACGGCCATCAGGACAACTTTTCGCACAGATGCTATCTGTATGGATCAAGCAATCACAACCAAAGAATTGAGAACTGGTGGAGTTTTTTAAGGAGGCAACACGCACAGTTTTGGATGAACCTGTTCCAAGACCTAAAAGACTCGGATTCCTTTTCTGGTGACTTCCTGGATAAAAGTATCATTCAGTTCACATGTCTTGAAATAATAGAGGTAAGAACAGAAATAACTACTATTTTTCCCCTCATAGTGCACCTGCTTAAGATGTTTTACTTCAATCGTAGTAAAATGCCACACTGTGGGTCAGTTTGTGTGTGGTATTCATGTAATGTGCTTAGATAGTGGAAAAATGTTCACTGTCTTTAGGTTATAGGATTCCACACATTTAAGGAAGAGGCCAGTATTATCAGCAGTATACTGCAGCCTATATTCAAATTACCAGTACTTAAAAAGTGTGAAAATTAAGCAAAATGTTCCCGTTAGCGTTTGTTCTTAGTTACATGATGCAGTTAGTTAAGCCTATTGCAGATGTTGAGAGCAGATTTGGACTAAATTACTGTCTAGTTTGGATCATGTTGTCTACTGTACTGCAAAAAATGTGTGAACCAATGTATATCACTTTCTTTATTTATACTTATTTAGAAAGAACTACAGGAAGTTGTTCACCTCTGGAACACTCACAGAATTCGCCCAAGCAGGAATGCTGTGTCTCCAGGTGGGCGCCCAGTGATGATGTACACCTTACCCCAACTTTTTGGTGCTAGAGAGTACCTGAAAAAGGTATCCCAACAAAAGATTGAAGCTTGCAGAGAGGAATGCCTTCAGAGGGGACCGTACCCCTGCGATGACACAGTGTTTGACATTTGCTGCCTTGTCATGGCAGAAAATAATCTTCATCCACCCACCTGTCCAGAGGAAGTCATTGAGCTTTATATGTTCTTACGTGCTTACATGCGAGTTCAGATTGTATGAACGCAATCTGCTTTATTGGATCAATTGACATGATGTAAGCTTCCGAATTTTACCTGTAAAGGGTATTTACAGTAGTTACAGCTGTAAACAATGGTGAATTTTATACAAATGAACATCTCCACTTTGTGCTTTTCTATATCTTCTGTCTATTCATTATTGAGGAAATCGGTTTTGACAGTTAATGAAAAAAATGGAAGACCTTGGTTTCATTATAAAAAGAGCAGTCAAGGAAAACGAAAATAAAAAATGATCAATATAACACTATATAATACAGTATCCTATCCACGTGTGTATGCTTAATGTCAAATGTAGCTCTTACAAACAGAATATCTATTAATACCAAAGTGAAATATTTGTTCCTCTTTTGATATTTTGTTATTGTGCATTATACCACTAAGGAAGTATACTGTACCTTCCTAATTTTTGTAACTCTTGAAGAGATGTCAGGTGTAATTTGTAGCACATGGAATACAATTTTGGTAATTGTATTGGATTTTCATGTCATCTATCATAAATAGATCAGACATTCATATGTATTTGAATGCAATGTCGCTGTATACATTTGTTAAAAAGGAGTTGCCATTAAACTTTCAGCAAATGAAGCATACTGTATGAATAACTGTTATTAGTGCAAGCATCTTGACCTGAGTTTGCATACATTTGATACATGTGACCTTTTGCAATAAAAGCACCAAAAGAAACATGACCAATATTCACACTGTAGTACATACATAAACATGTCTCAGAAAGTATGATTTCTGAACTACATGACTCAACAATAAAGACACGAAAAAAATAAAAAATAAATGAAAACTACTTTTTAATTGAACAGATCCACTTTTGCTGTCAATATTAACATCTAATATGAGGTAGTGTTTCAACTTGTATTATTTAACAGTGGGAAATATAACAGAGCTTGTGCCAGCCGAAATGGGAAATACCCATGGTCCTCCAGTCCCTTGGCCAATATGATGATATGATGGCACCCTCACATCTGCACCTTCAGCTGCACAGTCTAGGAATTCTGTCCAGAAGGCAGCGTATACATCTCTGGACACGCCATCAGCATTTCTCCAATTATTGAGCTGTCAATCTACAATAAAAACCAAAAATATATACATTAGACATGAAAATCTGAAACTTTATGTCCAAGACTATTTACTTATAGGCAAGACAACCAATCATCAGTGCAGATGATAACACAATAGACAGTATGAAACAATGCAAAAACTTATGAAGCTGGCAATAATGAAGTGTGCTGAATCTGCTGATATAACATCTGACATATACGTTTAGAACAATTTTTATACAAGTAATAGAGAATACGCAGACCATAACTGAGAGAACCTGATGACACTACATGTGAAAAGTGCCGTTCCCAATTAAGTGTAAAGTCTACACCAGTTTACAGAAGTTAATTTTGTTTTGCAAATGCATATCTTATAATCCTGTAACAGTGCAGTACCCATCAGCTCCTGAATCTACTCAAAGCTGTGGATGCAAGTCTTTTCCTAAGGTAAAATGTGTTAATTTTGGGGCTGCAGCTATGGTTTGTTTTTGAGAATTTATTTCTCTTCTGATTATCGTCTCGATTAATTGATTTAAAAAAAAAAGATTTTTGCATTATCAAACCATAATAGAAAATGATACCTAACAGAAATGACAGGCCAGTTAACTAGACCTAACAATTGCTTTTGTTCATGAAAACAAAAAATGTGCTGTAATATTGTTGTCCCCTTTGGGTTGTCTTCATCATATGTGTGAGTGCGTGCGTGCGTTCGAATGGTGGGGCATGGCTGACGTGCTGACAGATGTGTGAGAGTACTTTGATTAAGCGCAAAGCCAATCAGTCTGCGTTCATGGAAGACTATTAGAAATCATTGATCATTAACTGTTGAAATAACAAGATTTGGACCATTTTAGGTTAAAAAAAAAAGTCTCATAATAACTGTTTAAATTGATAAGTGATAACCCATCAACTAATTGTTGCACCTGTAGTTACTTTAGCATGATAGTAAACGTGTTGTTCTAACTGTTCTTACACCATGTAAGTAATTTGCATGACCATGACGTCTACAGTGCATCTCTAAGTTATCAAGCGTGATTCATTTGTTGCACATTCCTATACTGGAAAAATGCAATGATGACCCTTAGTCTTACTTTGACAGTACTGAACACTTCACATACTGTATATTTGTTCTGAAAATATGTCGTAAAATAATTTTAAAACGTGATATTTAAAACCAATCCTGAAAAAAAAAAGGAAATTGTTTGTATATTCATTTGTATATTTCTATAGCAGTGATGTCAACATCAAGCTGCATTGTTGGAAGGGACAATTGACAAATATAAATATTCGAACCTCTGGAGTCACATGTGGTCAGCTATATGTATAGGTGTATAAAAAAATAATTGAAATTTTGTTAAATATTAAAATATACTTGAGACAAAATACTACACGTAGCTTTGCAGGAACAAATTTCCTGTGACTTACATGATCCTGCTGCACTTTCTGAATGCGCTCCTCAGGAACACCTCTGTTGCGTAAAAATGCCCACAGACCATCATCTTGTGGAAGGCCAGGGGTTGATGATGCAGCCATTGCAGCTAGCACTACAAAAATACAGGAAAAGGCCAAATCTATATGAATAATCATTTCAAAGTCAACCTCAGAGTAAATATTGTGCTCACTCAAATTACCAATCAAACTGGTTTGTGTTGTGTGTCCTTTTGTGTGTCAAAGTTTATTCATTAACAATAATATTATACCAATAGTACATTAGACTAAAGCCAACATAGAGTAGTAGTCAGAGTAGGGTTTTAGTAGTAGTCTTACTTTTGTCATTATTAATGATCAATTGTTTTAGTAGTAGTCTTACTTTTGTTATTATTAATGATCAATTAGAAAATAGTTCATCAAGATCTGGGCTTTGCAACGTCCTTCCTCATCGTTACATGCTTAAAACAGGTGTCCCGTGCTAAACAATATGTTACGACTCTCATTTGAGCCATAATAATAATGAACGTTATCTAGGGTGACCAAATGTGTCCTTTTTGGGACGACAGACCATTTTTTAAGTCCTTTCATGAATTCATGAAAATGTCCGGTTGGCATTACGTGACTTATAGGAGGTGAAGTACACTGTGTAGCTTCGACTGCTACCACAATTTCAAGACCGGGGCGAGTATACTCTTTTTGTGGAAATGGGAATATAGTCACCCTAACGACGTTATCTGATTAAGCATAGTGTTTGCGCATATTTAGCATATAACGTTACGACGTAGCCTACATACGGCTCGTTCTACCTAAGGTGCGGGAGCTTAGTAGTGCATACTGTACTTGCATATAAACGACGTTATGACGAATGGCTCATTCTACTTTTGTCAAGTGAAGGATGATCAATGCCCAGCGGGAATCCCTCCTGAATCCCGCTGGGCATTGCTTAAGCAAACTGTTAGCTTACTAAAATCATACCGATCGAATGATATGTACGTGTACTTGCATGCTCCATAACATACAATGATATACCTACCTTACACTAAGACATTAATAATAGTGAGTGTGTTACCAATTAAGGTACATGCCTTACCTTAACTGAGCCAGGAGGTACGTTGGAGGTATGCGGGAAAGTGTCCGCCATTAGCGAGTCCGCAACAAGTCAATTGGAGTTCAGAGGTAAAAAAAAAATTACTCCGAAAAACAGAACACCAGCTCTGTTTTTCGTAATAATTTTTTTTCCTTGTTTTTTTAAATAATTTTTTTTCCAGTTTTTTTTTTTTAAATGTTTTTTTCCCCCTGTTTTTCTGAATAATTTTTTTTTCAGCCTGTTTTTCTATACGGAAAATTACTCCGAAAAACAGAAAAAAAATTATTCAGAAAAACAGAGGGAAAAAAATTATTTAAAAAAAGAGAAAAAAAATTATTCAGAAAAACAGAGGGAAAAAAAAATATTTAAAAAAACAGGACTTTTTTTTTTTTCAAGTGAATGCAATACGCTTCCGTACCTTTGCGTCATCATTCTCCTATATTTTTGTTTCTTCCGTTTAAGTCTCTTTTTAAAAGCCTTAATGTAAAACAGTAGATTGTGATTCTCTGCTGCCCTCTAGAGGTTATTACTGTCAGTAATAGTCGTCTGTCTAAGCTCCCACAATGTTTCTGTAGACTGCCATCAACTGCTGCTTGTTTTCTTCTATACATATCTGTGACTGATTTTAAAAATGTAAATAGGTGGCATCATCAAAAAGGGAATCTGGCATAAAAACGGTGCCAACTGTGCTGTGGTAACCATTGATGAGACAAGCCAAAAGTCACAAAAACCTTTGGTGGTTGGTTTCTTTTCTTTCTGACATTCCAAATGGTTGTACTGGCTATGGCTTATATATAACTGCTCGTTTTTTCGCCCATGGACCGCTCTCTGGTATTCATGTTTGTTACACTAGTAACAAGTAGAAATGTAGCGAAAATTCAATTTTGAAACTGGACATAGACGGATGGTTCAAAAACGGATGAGTGTATTTTATAAAACAGAAACAAAACACCTGCTAGGATGGCTACAGCCTGGGCCCTGGCGCATGTGTCCTTATTTGAAACTGGTTGCGAAGCTACTAGTAGTCTGGTACCTTTTCCCAATGGTTTGGAGGTAAAATAGCAATGGAAATCTTTGGTGAAGCATGTGTGGCTAGACAATATTATATTTTAAGCTACCATTTTCTATTGTTAAAAATGCTAAAATCACACATTTCGACCAATTTCAACCAGAATGGTAAATTCAACACGGTGGTGTGCCTCCATTGGTCTGCCAGTCACAACATGATGACAAAGTGGCCATCATAACAACTTCATAAAATGCAACAATTCTCTCAACCTTCAAATTATGTGTGAAAACAAGCATAAATAATATCAAGACTGACCGGTAATAGTTAACAGCTTTGCTCAGTTTAGCTAAAACAATATTGACTTTGTCTAGCATTAGCCTCAAGGCTAGATAGCAGTTAGCATGGTGGGAGGCAGCTGCCGTTTTAGTAATGAAAGAATCCTACATTTATGATGTATGTATGCAGGTTTAACATAGTACCACAGGAACAATATATAAATGTTCTATAAATCTGTGCGAGTACTAACTAAAATGTAACGATTGAAAATTTAGCTATGTAACCGTATACATCACAGTATAGTATAGTACTGTATGTACAGTAGTAAGTTAACTTCATGTATTTTTAACACTCAAATGTTAGAACTTACTTTCAGTTAAGTGTTTAGAACGAATACAAATGTTTTGACTGGGTGAAATCAGGCGACAATCTCCTGTCTTTCCCTTGACAAATGTTCTATTTCTCGTCAAAAACCGCACAGTACTGATTCACCCTTTCTTTTTTTTTAACGTTGGTTATCAAATTCAAAATCCAGTAGACGATCATAGCAGTACAATGGAGTACTGGCTGGATGAGCTAACTCCTCAGCTTTGAAAAGCAAATGCTTTTGATGCCATTTCAGCCTTGAAAATGTACTGCCACCCACCTACTGAATAAACTGGTGACACAAGCGCAGGTTACCATATATTTAATGAAAGAGGTCCTAGCACCGCAGTAGCTTTTAATATATTGATAGCGGTTACTTACTATCATAGAATCTGGCCTTCCCACTGGAAATATGTATCGAGTTGGCTGTCCATATAGTCCAATTGAGCATGTTTGCCGTTTTGTCTCACCTCGGCAGCACAAACAATAAATGGGGTGGTTGATAGCGCACTGTGCTCTGCTAAGTGGAGTGTGAAAAGGCCTTAAGATCGCTGAGGAGAAAAGGAGGCGGAGGAGTTGTGGACGAATTAGAAGCTTTTGATTTTTAGATCGTTTATTTGAAAAATAATAAAATAAATAAAAATACACTGCTACTGTGGCGGCACGTGGTTGACTGGTTCGCACGTCCGCCTCCCAGTGCAGAGGACGTGAGATCGAGTCCGGGCTTCGGCCTTCCTGGGTGGAGTTTGCATGTTCTCCCCGTGCTTGCATGGGTTTTTTCCGGGTACTCCGGTTTCCTCCCACGTTCCAAAAACATGCATGGCAGGTTGATTGGACACTCCAAATTGTCCATAGGTGTGATTGTGATTATGGTTGTTCGTCTGTGTGCCCTGCAGTTGACTGGCAACCAGTTCAGGGTGTACCCCGCCTACTGCCCGAAGCCAGCTGGGATAGGCTCCAGCAACCCCCGCGACCCTTGTGAGGACAAGCGGTAAAGAAAATGGATGGACACCGCTACAGTCTCTAAGATCATCAATCTCAAAGGAAGACGTTCAGAAGTATTGGTATTAAGCAATTGTATTACCAGTACTAAGTAGTATTATGTCTTTTATAAAGCCCTAATATTGTGACAATTAAGTTCTATTTTTCAAGACAAAAACAAAAAATCTACCCACCCCCACCCCCTCACTTCAAAATCGAATCTACCTAACATGCTCGTAGTTAGAGTAGGTGCCTAAATATGATTGATATTAAACACAATCATTGATTGAAGTTCTGTATTTTATTTACCAAAAAGAGTCAAAGACTCTTGAAAATTGAAGGCTTCATTGACCTATTTAACGTGTACGAGCTCTAGCTCCTCCTCCTCCTCCTTTATATGGGGGGTCTCTGGTTCCACGTTAATGCAGGGCACCACTAGCTCCTCTTCCTCTTTAATGTGAGGGGGCTCAGGCTTCTGCTGCTCAGGACTACCTTTGTTGACGTCTAAAATACAAAGGAAACAAACACACATGGTTTATTAAACTTCAGTCAAGTCTCATGTGTAACTTTGACGTTGTGTGTTGTTTATAGATTCCCCCCCCCCTCATGTTTCTGGGGGGAACGCACATCCAAAAAGTGCAGTCCTTACAAATGTCACTTAAATGCGGATCAGATTTTAAAATAAGGTCCCGTACATTTTTGGAGTAAGTTGAAATTGGAACGCTGAAAATCGGATGCTGTATGCGGGAGTTAAATAAAGATTTTTAAAAAAGTGAGGAGAATTAAAAAGAAAAAAACAACTACTAAAGAATCCGAATAACGTAAGTGTGAATGCGCATTGACACAATTCATTTCCTTTAACTGAAAAAATCCCTTTGAGGTACTTTATACAAGACGGGTATTCATACCACATATTTTGTAGTCACAAGTAAGGAAGCCGTTTAGGGGAAATTTATCAAAGTACTGTAAAAGTATTCATTTTATTTACACTGCCACGCTCATGCTGCCGCCACATAGACATTGTGGAACTTAGTCTGGGTTTTCTCCCGACGACTGCCAGCAAGTTCTGGATCCTGATCTTGGATGCTGGGTAACAACCAGAAGCAGCATGAGGACGGGCGGGGAGCGAGAAGTTGGCCCGCACGAGTGACACGGGGCGTGCAGGCCGGTGACGGTGATCGGCCTGGCCAGATTGTATCGGGGTCGCCTAACAAACATGTCATGCTACAGGAATGGCTAGAAATTATCCAATGGGCTCTTTGCACAAATCCACTACTTCCTGAACTCAATACCACTCCTTCATTTCCTGTCTTTCATGATTGGACAAATTGATTAATCCAGGTGTGCCTGACCTCCGTAACCACGACGACTATGGCCAGACACAACTGGATTAATCAGTTTGTCCAATCATCAAAGACAGGAAATGAAGGAGTGGTATTGAGTTCAGGAAGTAATGGATTTGTGCAAAGAGCCCATTGACGACAAACATTGGAAAGAAAATATTAAAGATAAAATTTAGATAACAAAATGTACGGGCTGAAATTGTAAAAACGTAAATAAACCTAAGAATATAAAAGCAAGATATATTGAATAAATAATAAAATAGATTGAATAAATGATAATTACACAAATTTAATTGGCCGAGATGTGACAAATATTGTCAGTTTAGATTGCAAATGCAAACCGAAATGAACACGTCTGAATCACGCATTTCGTTAGCGCTGCTGCACTGATGCCATCGGCAAGCTCGACGACGCTTCAATCTATTTTATTTTATTAAATCTTCAATTATCCTCCTTTTATATTCTTAGGTTTATTTAAGTTAGGTTTCAGTCCATACATTTTGTTATTTAAATGACATATTTAATATTTTCTTTCCAATGTTTTGACGTAAAACAATCTATTTTATTTTATTAAATCTTCAATTATCCTCCTTTTATATTCTTAGGTTTATTTAAGTTAGGTTTCAGTCCATACATTTTGTTATTTAAATGACATATTTAATATTTTCTTTCCAATGTTTTGACGTAAAACAGATATTTTAATTTTTTTTAAAATAATTTTTGAACAATTGTAAACGGATAATCTCCAGCCAATCCTGTACCGTGATGCCATCGGTAGGCGAGCCCGATACAATCTGGTAGCCCAATCACATCTGGTACCGACACCGGCACGGTACGAGCAAGAGAGTGAACGTGAGATAGTATGAGCTGGTCGGAAAAACAAACTGACAGGAGCAACAAAAATGCCGCTGAAGAAAGCGGACACAAAAACGGATATGAAAGCAGATGAAGAATTTGTCTCGCTAATCAGGTAAATGAACTGCTACAGAAACAAAAAGACACTTCATGACACTTCTCCGGCAACAACAGGATAACTTTAAAAGTTTTGTTTTTAACAATCATGGACTCAATAAACAATAGACTGGATGCATTTACAAAGGAATTACAGGAAATTAAAACAAGTCTTCAATATACGCAAAAGGAGGTGGATGATTTAACTTATTCACTCCCAGCCATTTTCACAGAAGCAATCCCCTTCACTGCCGTATTACTGGATTTTGACTGATTTTGCAAGGCCCACAGAATATTGTGTTCAATTGCTTTAAAAACATGGAAAGATTAAAGTCTCTTCTTTCATCAGGAAAAAAAGTATATTTCTATCTGTTTCCGTTTTGCAGCATTTAGCATTAGAATATAGCTAAATTTCATCATTATTCACGAATCTATTTAGAATTGTGAGTAATTTAGGTTTTTTTCCAACATGGTCCTGGATGATCTCCTTTGCTCTGCTGACAACTGCTGGCCGTTTGTGTAATTACTACCATTTCTACAACCTTTGTATGCAGTTGAGAGGCTGTATCAAAGCCTTCTGTATGCGCTAGCATAAAAAAAAACATATAAATATGTCTTTGGGACACTCAAAAAAACATTTAAAATAGAACATATTTACGTTTTGGGGAACAAATGAGTTAAAAGCGGACAGTAAAAAACAAGATAAGTACTACAGATCAATACAAACTCATGTTTTCAAAGTCTGTGACAGTCTGCTGGTTATCACAGACAAAATTGAATATTTGGAAGGGCAATCAAGAAGGAACAACTTGGTGTTTGATGGGATCCCTGAGACACCAGGAGAAACTTGGGCTGGAATAGAGGAAAAAATAAAAAAGGTTTTAAGCTCACCGCACCGGAAAATTTGAAGGAGAAAGACCAACTTGGCCTGTAGTTGTAAAGCTAATGAGGCTTGAAGTTCGAGCAAATATACTACAACAAGCTTCTCAAATGATCGAGGATTTACATCAATGAGGATTATACAGAGGCGGTCCGAAAGAAGAGCAGGGAACTGATGCCTGAGTTGAGAGCAGCCAGAGAGAGATGAGGCATTGCTTACCTGCGTCAAGATAAACTGATTATTCAACCCCGCGCCAGCACACCGAAACCACTCATTATCAACTAATCATGTGAGGACTCCAACAAGGTAACTCCAAATCACTTACACTTCGCATGACAATAAACAAATCACATTCCTGGACTAGTTGTTTAACACAAAGACTGGTGGAACATAATGAACTGGAAATAAATACATTTCAATACACTGAACACTATTCACATGACTTGGAAAATGACATTGATCCAGTAAACAACTTTTACCATAACTTCAACAATAGCTGCAAGTATTACACAGAAGACCAATACAACAATACTGTGGACTCTGTACATAAAATTTCAATGATCCATTTTAACAGTAGAAGCTTATATGCTAATTTCCATAACATAAAACAATACTTAAGCCAGTTTATACATCCTTTCAATATAATTGCAGTAACAGCAACTTGGATGAAGGATGAGAGAGGTATGAATTTTGAATTGGAAGGGTATGAAATGATTCACAAGAACAAAGTAAATAAGAATGGAGGTGGGCTGGCTTTATATTTGGATAAGAAATTTTAATTTAAGTTAGTAGAAAGGATGACATTGGTGGTGGATAATTTGTTGGAATGTGTCACAATAGAAATAAAAATGGAAAAAAGAAAGAATGTGTATGTAAGTTGCATATATAGAGCCAAAGGCTCCAATATTGATATGTGTAAAAGCTGGACGGAAAAAAATTACACAGAAACTAAGAAAAAAGATGTGTTCATTTGTGGAGATTTTTTTTAACCCAAACAATCACAAAGTGACCGAAGAGTTTATTAATACAGTATATAGCTTCAACCTCTTTCCCAGAATTACCAGACCTAACAGAATCACTACTCACTGTGCAACATTAATAGATAACATACTCACTAATGTCATGGATACTGATAGATATTGTAACATTTTTAATTCTTCATTTCATATATTAACCATTGTTACACATTATTAACATTTTAATTCTTCAGTATTAACCTTGTCGAAATGTTTTGTGTCCTGTGCAGAGCAAGTGGTGTTGATTTCGGTATAATCTGACCTTAAGGTGGGACATACTATTTAGTCTAAAAAGTTCCTTCTCAGCGCTTTGTGCGAAAACACATTTAGTCCTTGAGAACAGAATCTGTTTTCGAACACGCACTCCTGACTATGTTTTCGCCATCGCTCATGGAAAAGTACCCAGAGAGTATGTTTTGTCTACAAATGAAAGAGAGGCGGTCGGTTTTAACTATAAGAAGCCATTGTACATGCGGAAGAGCTACATTCGACGCTCTGAAATTCCACCTGTTTAAGTGAAGCAATTGGAGTCTGTAATGAATGTCCAGAGATCTCTGACCTTTTTTTATTAAATCATTTTTGCAAAGGTGTTTTTTCTTACATTAAATCTGTCTTTTCGAACACGCAAAGAGGACAAAATAATTTTATTCCTCTTTCAATACCAATACCAATATGATAAGTGGAGTATTGATAAATGACATTAGTGACCACTTGCCTATATTCACAATATATGATATCAAATACACAAAAAATAATCAGGATAACAACACAATACAGACGAGTCAGGACTGAGGAAGCCATTGAAGGCTTTTAAAAATGATTTGCTGGATCAGGACTGGAATTTAGTATACAAAGAAAAAGATATAGAGAGAATAAATTGACTAGTATTATGAGAATACGTAAAAGAGAATATTATACAAAATTACTAGAAAATAATAGAAACAACATTAAAGGTATTTGGAATATATTTAATGATGTGATTAGGAATGGCACCAGACTAACTCAGAATAACTATCCACCCAATTTTATAAAAAAAAAAGAAAAAAGAAAAGAAAAAAGGCATACACATCAACAATATGTTGGATGTTGTAGACAAGTTCAACAGATTTTTTACAAATGTGGGACCAAATCTAGCAAAAAATACATCCTGATCCTGATACAGCAAATAATACACACACCAACATAATTGAAAGAAATTTAAGTTCAATGTTTCTCAGTCCTGTCAAAGAAAAATAAGTAATTAATATTGTTAATAATCGTAAAGATAAAAACATCTACTGATTGTGATCAACTTGATATGAAAACAGTGAAAAAGTGTCATGGTCTGTGTTTTGGTTTGTTTTATTGGTCATGTTTTCCTAGTGTGTCTCCCTTTGTCAATGTCTCGTCAAGTTTTATCATGTCCTCCTGTGCTTGTCATCCCTGGTGTTACCCAATCAATTGTCTCGTCACTGCGTGTATTTTGGGAACGCCAGCGCCGCCGCCTTCATCTCCGACTGCATTCAACAACAACTGCGACGGTGCCCGGATGCCCCGGTTTTCATCTTAGGAGACCTCAACCACTGCAAATTGGAGCTGTCTCTCCCGGGTTTTCATCAGTATGTAAAATGTGGAACAAGGGGAGACAGAGTCCTGGACAAATGCTTTGGGAACGTGAAGAACGCATATGTGAATAGAGCCCCCCCCTCCAACTCAGACCACAACACAATTCACCTCATCCCAACCTACAAAACAGCTCTCAAACGCAGCAAACCACAGAGAAAGACTGTTAAAATCTGGTCTCATGACAGCATTGAGACCCTTAAAGGATGTTTCCTATGCACGGAGTGGAATATCTTTCATGGGCTGGATGTGGATACTCCTGCTGTGACTGTAACTGACTATATTCAATTTTGTGTGGACAACATCATACCAACAAAGGAAATAACTGTTTACCCCAACAACAAACCGTATATTACTAAAGAGGTTAAAGACTGTATTAACCGCAAAAAAAGGGCATTTAAGAACCAGGACAGAGCCCAGCTCAAACTGGTTCAAAAAGAACTCAAACACATGCTTAAAAAAGCAAAAAGGAAGCACAAAGAGACTATAGAACAACACTTTGCTGCTAACAACTCCAAGAAAATGTGGGACACCATGAGGAGGATCACCAACTTGACTCCTGCTCAAAAAGGTCTCAGCACCCTAAATGACCTCCAGAAGGCAAGGGAGCTGAATGACTTTTATTTAAGATTCGAAACCCAGGACTTCTCCTCTGAATGTGGGGAGGTCCTGAGGTCCATTTCAGTGAATGAGCAGGACTCAAGGGTGGTGATTCATCCCCATGATGTCCAATCTGCTTTTAGGTCTGTCTGCACAAAAAAGGCCTCAGGACCGGATGGGATATCTGCCCCTCTGCTAAAATCCTGTGCAGAGGAGCTCACAGCAGCATGGCAGCCCATCTTCCAGAGATCTGTGGACTCACACTCCATTCCCAGTCTCTGGAAAAAATCAGTAATCACCCCGGTAAAAAACAATGTCCTGTGGTCAATAATGACTTCAGGCCTGTGGCTCTAACTTCCATTGTCATGAAGTGTTTCGAGAGGCTGATGGTGACTCGGCTCAGGGGGGAGGTGGATGCACACTTAGACTCCCTTCAGTTTGCCTACAAGCGGGGTCGCGGCACTGACGATGCTATCAACAGCATCACACATCTGGTCAGCAAACATCTAGACGGCCCGAAAGCTTATGCACGTGTGTTGTTCGTTGACTTTAGCTCAGCGTTCAACACAATGCAGCCGCACCTGCTTTTGGGTAAACTGAAGGAGATGAATGTGAACCCGTACATCTCGAGGTGGGATCACTCCTTCCTGACACAGTGCACACAGCAAGTCAAGGTCAACAGCTCCCTCTCGGAACCCAGATTGATAAACACAGGCGCCCCACAGGGCTGCGTCAGCTCCCTGGTCCTCTTCACGTTGTACACAAATGATTGTGTGACATCACACCCAGAGAACTTTATCATTAAGTTCTCTGATGACACAGCTATCGTCAGCTTGCTGCAGGCCGGCGGTAGCCCACTGGACTATTTCTCAGAAATAGAGAAATTTGTCCAGTGGTGTGACCGGAATCATCTTGTGCTCAATGTGGGGAAGACAGAGGAGGTGATATTTGATCCAAAAACTGTTGGTGACCACAGGCCAGTCGTCATTAAAAGCAACCACATCAGCCAGGTGGGTTCATACAGGTATCTGGGGGTCCACATCGACAACACACTCAGATGGAGGGTACATGTTGGAAGTCTCTGCTCCAAACTCCAACAGCGTCTTTACTTCCTACGCAGACTTAGGGTCTATGGAGTGGAGCAGAGGATCATGCTGTTGTTCTACCGGGCTGCATTGGAAAGTATCATCAGATACGGCATTGCGGCCTGGTACGGCAACCTGACTGTGCAGTCAAAGTCACAGATTGCCGGTCTGGTGCGGACTGCCATGAAGATCATGGGGGTCAGGAATCATCCTTCCCTACAGATGCTTTATGAGCGGTCCGTCACCGGACTGGCACAGAAAATTTTTAATGACCCGACTCACATTCTGCATCATGAGTCCCAGCTACTGCCTTCCGGCAGGAGATTCAGGGCCCCCAGAACCAGGCTGAATCGCTACAAAAAATCATTCCTGCCGACATCCATCAAACTGCTTAACAACCGACATTAACTCAGTGCAATAAGATATATATATATATGGTGCAATGTTGTGTACATACTCATGTGTGTGTATATGTATATGTATATATATATATATATATATATATATATATATATATATATATATATATATATATATAGGAGTGTGTGTGTGTGTATATGGGTGTGTGCAATGTACTTCTCTACACATGTATACTTCTGTGAAGACTTCTGGGAAGTCTTCTACTTATTGCTGCACTTCTTATTTATTTAATTTTAATTTTATCTCTTTCTATTCTGTTGTTTTCTCTTTACTGTAAACTGCAGCTGGATGGAGTCTAGGAAAAAGTTCCCCACGGGGAAAATAAAAGTATATCGTATCGTATCGTATCGTATTTAGTTCCCTGCTTTCATTCAGCCCTTGTCGAGTCATTGTCGCGGTCACACCCATGCCATGTCCTGTCGTCATCATTTCCTTGCTTTGCAGTGTTCCTGTTTGGTTTGTTGCTTTGACTTGTGTTTTTGGATATTGTTGATTTTGTTATTTTCGCCAAGTACCTTGTTTGCCTTTTTCTTAATTAAATCGCCTTTTTAACTGCATCCTTGCCTGGCTGCTTTTGCTCCCTGCATTTGGGTCCTTCACCAAACTCCACCCTTCTGACAAAAAGGTAGTTATGGGAATTTCTAAACCACTTACGTACATCGCCAACTTATCATTTCGCACTGGACAATTTAATATATGAATAAAATGAAAACTACAAAAATTATTCCATTCTACAAAGCTGGGGACGAATACAAGTTCACAAATTACAGGCCTTTCTCCCTACTACCACAATTCTCCCAAATTCTGGAAAAACTTTTCAATAACAGGTTAGATAAATTCATAAAAAAACATAATATACTTTCTGATAGTATGGATTTAGAACACAACGGTCAACTGCACTAGCTGTAACAGAGCTTACTGAAGAAATTACTGATTCCATAGAGAAAAAGAAACTTACAAGAGGACTGTTCGCTAATCTGCAAAAAAGCATTTGATATTATAAACCATGATATATTGATTAGTAAATTGGAGCGTTATGGTATTAGGGATACAGCCGTGAATTGGATCAGAAGTTATTTACGAGAAAGACAAAAGTTTGTGGAGTTGGGGGGAATTTAAATCAAAATGTTTGGACATATGTGGTGTTGGGGCCAAAACTGTTTATATTGTATATTAATGATTTGTGCAATGTGTCTCATTTATTGAAGTTTGTGTTATTTGCAGATGACACAATGTATTTTTCTTATATTAGTTTCTGGTGAGAAAATGCAGCTTATTTTGAATACAATTGCCTCAGAATTTAAGAAAGTAAAAACATGGCTTGATAAAAACAAGTTATCGATAAATTTAAACAAGACAAAATTAGTTGTTTGGTAATGATAAAAGATGGAACTGCGCAAGATTGCAAATTGAATCTGTAGATATAGAAAGAGTAAATTAGATAAAATTCCTGGGGGTAATGGTTGATAATAAAATCTGCTGGAAACCACACATTAAATATATTGGATCCAAACTTTCTAAAAGCATCTCCATTCTGACAAAATTCCAACATTTTCTCAACCAGAAATCATTACCCATTCTGTACTGCTCTCTAATATTACCATATTTAAATTATTTATTATTATATTAACCTAAAACTGTAAAGTTCTTTGATATTGTGAATCTCAATACTGTACAATTGTGTATAAAGCCAGACATAATTGGCTGGGCAACATTTCTTATATTGCTTTTGTTGCTTTAATGCGTTTGTTGTTCTATATGTTTTGTATATTTTGTCTTTGCACATGTACTTTTGTAATCAGTCAGTTTTTTCTTTATATACATGTTCGAAATAAAATTGAAAAAGAAAAAGAGTAAAAGTGAACGGTGGGCAGGCATGCACCCCAAATTCAACAATCCAGTAACTTTGATTCAATCTTTTACCATGACCTACACAGACGCAATTTTTTTACCAAGGACATTTGGTATTTTTTTATTGATATTGTGACAGTAAGGCTATTACTGTATACTAATGATACTATTAAAAATGTAATGATAACAAGTGTGTCTTCATTACGGTGAATAAAGATAAATGGTAAGCATAAACTTTCGGCTCATTGTTCAAGTCAATTTTGCTCACACATTACGTAAGGACTATTGTTAAGAAATGAAACTAGTAACTATGCGAGCATACAAAGTGAACAAACCTGCTCTATGTAACCGAATTCGAGGCTGCTTGTAAACAACTCCCAGTAGTTGACGTTTTTTCTCTTCTTTTGTTCGACGAAGTTCTTCTTCATAGTCTGCTGTTGTTCTTGCACACATTTTCACACAATAATCACAAGACTTGCTTGCCTTGAGATATCTTCAGTTGACTATTCAAATTGTCTTGACCAGACTCTACTTAAACTATAGTATCATAGAAAATGGATGGACTAAAAGTAGGCATAAGACTTGAGTCACCCCTTTTTAATTAACTGACTGGTTATAACTACAAAGCCTTGTGACATCATTCTCAACACATTTTAAGTTTTGGACATGTGACTCTGGATCAATGTCTTTGAACACTGATATTCAGTGTCCTCTATTTTTGTCACAGCATTACATCATCAAGTCCTTACTCCACATTTACAAAAGTATTTGTCAATTTAAATGGTTAAACCCAAATATTAAACGTTACATCGAAACGTTAAAATATACACTGTATCAAATGTTAACTAAATGTACATATATAACTAGACAAAGTGCAATTTCTGCAGAAATTGCGTGGGAATGCTAAAAGGCTGAATGCTAAGATTTGAATGCATGCGCTTAAATTATTTCAGTGAAATTATTATCAATTTTCTGATATGATAGTCAGTTGGTAAGCATGGACATCATTTAGCATAATGAGCCATGGATATGTTTGCAATGTACAGTCAGAGGTGGGATTTGAACCTGCAATGTACAGTCGGAGGTGGGATTTGAACCTGCGACCTTTAATGCTCTTTACCAAGTGTGCCACTGAGCAGTATCAGACGGCTGGTCATGATGATCAGTTGTATGTATGAAAGTGGGCGTGTCAGTCCCATTGAAAATGAATGAGAAAAGTTGCTATTTAACGTTAAATTGTGCGAATACTTGAAAGTAATGTGGAATCAGACGATATAAAACCCGGGAGGTGTGAATTTTTGAAGCGAGTTGAAATTTGAACGGTGTAAATCGGAAATATTATGTGGGAGTTATTGCATGGTCAGCTCAGTGTCTAGTGGTAGAGTGTCGGCCCTGAGACTGGGAGGTTGTGGGTTCAATCCTCGGCCCAGTCATACCAAAGACTGTAAAAATGGGACCCGTTTGCCTCCCTGCTTGACACTCAGCATTAAGGGTTGGAATTGGGGGGTTAGATCACCAAATGATTCCCGAGTGCAGCTCCTGCGGCTGCTCAGCGCTCCATCGGGGGATGGGTCAAATGCGGAGAGTGAATTTCGCCCCACTTAGGTGGTGGGTGTGACAATCAGTGGTTTAAAAAAAAAAAAAGGTGAGAGGAATAATAAGTGTCTGAAATAATAAAGGTTAGAAACAACAGCATTCCCACAATAACAGTTAAACAAAATATAATAGTTAAATATATTTAAAAGGGTCTCCTTTTTCCAAATTTAATAATGCAGGTACACTAGATATTATCACTATAATCCGAAGAGTTCACCCAAACGAGGCCATCCGAAACATTATGCTACATTCACACAAAAACCGACACGGCGATCTGGAATGCTTCCTTTGCTAGAGTTTTTTAGAACGATTTCCGCTCATTCATGCATTCGCGCACACCGAAGAGGAGGCGGCGTGTCCCTTGGGGCCGACTACCACTACTTTTTTCCTGGGACTATACAGCTGGGGCACTATTTTCTCCAGCAGCCAGAGGTTTTTGAGGTACGTGATAGCACTTCCGCTTTTTTAGTGGCAATCCGGCGGCCGGCAGTTGCGCTAAATAACTTTGGCATTGATGATAAACACTGCTGATATAGTTCAACAGCAAGTAAATACACTTACCAGCACTTGTATGCTACTTCCTTGCTCACCATTACGTCACGGGTTGGCCGTGTTGTTGCACTCTGGATGACAACAGACAGGATCCTGTGTGTGACGTAGCCGGTACTCGAAGCCGATTGGCTACCTTGAGGCGAAATGCGAAAAAAGTTCACATTTTTCAACTTTGGCAAACATGCAAGTGTGAGGATTTTTGTCATGAATGTGCGGATTTCACTGCGCCGCACTGCGTTCCCAGCGCTTGGTGTGAATGCAGCATTAGTATTAAACATTTTTATTTAATTTATATACAGTAATTTCTGGACTATGAGCCAATACTTTTTTCACTTGCATTCAACCGTGCGGCTAATACAAAGGTGCAGCTTGTCCATCAGATCACAAGGGGGCACACTATAAAGGAAGCGCAAGAACGTCAAGCAGAGCAAAACAAACCAAGTAAACCCAAATATAGTAGGAGAGACAGAACAAAAGCGAGACAATTTGCACACTCATTACGGAAAAGAAAGTAGCGGGAAGCCCCGCTGCGGTAACATTCGGGTGCGGCTTATATGTGTAACAAACTCGAGCATTCCCCAAATTTAGCTAGTACGGCTTATAGTCCTTATAGGCCAGAAATTACTGTATACAATTTAGATATACTTATTTATAGGTAACATTTCGTAGTTTGACATAGGCTAATGTGTATTTATTTAACATGCAGGTATTTATATTGTGTATTGTAAAAATACAAGCCGCTACTTTTTCCCCATGCTTTGAACTCTGTCTTTTAATGATTTATTTAGTATTTTTTAATAGTTTGTATTTGAATTTTTACTGACCGAGCTTCAAGTCTCGTCACAGTGAACCAATGAAATGACCAAGTCTGCCCTCATACAAAATATTAGAGAGACAGAGGTTCTGGGATGCTACTGTGTTACTTACTGTATGCGGCACTGTTTGTGTGCATCACCCGGTATTTAAGGTAAATAAACGTTTTTAAAAAATCCATTTGTGTAACCTTGTAGGGACACCCCTGACATTTCTTGAATCTGTATCTTCAACCGTTAAGTCGTGAGAGGCTTTTGTTGAAGGGGTGCTTCTCTCATGCAATCTCAATGGAATGTGGGGCGCGTGACGGCTCCAAGTCAAAAATGTGTGTGCGCGCTTAAAGTGACAGTGACATATTTTTAGATTATGGTTAACTTCCACATTTCTTGACCGATTCCAGTCATTTAAATTTTAAACTGTTCAGCTCATTTACATTTTTTGAAATACATTTTCAGGGACAGTGAGATACTTTTAGTTGATGTTCATTATGGTTAACTTCCACATTTCTTGACCGATTCCAGTGGTTTAAATTTAAACTGTTCAGCTCATTACCAAAGAGTCAGCAGTCCCATTCAAAATTTCCGCGGGAATTTTTCTAGTTATTATTGTTATGGGACTGCTTGCGGAGCAGCAGCTTCGCCGCGAAGCGGCTGCTTGCGAAGCAAGCAGGCACATATTGTTATTCTACCTAGGACAGTGGTTTATTTATTTTTTATTTTTTTATTATTCCAGCGATTTTTCCGCTAAAATGCGGCCCGTACCGTACATCGCACCGGCACAAATGAAATATCAAACGATGCGGCTCGATCTGACTCGCTGCGCTATTATTTTTCTAAGAATTCCCAGTTACCATGGCGACGCTATTCCCAAAAAACTCCCAAATTAACTTCCCATTGGGAAGAGAAAATCACACATCAAGCACCTTTTTCCAAGACATGCTGCGCACGCATACGTTAACCGACCGATATGAATTTTACCTCATTTTGTAGCAATTTTTCCCCATCTTTAGCTCAGTGTCGAAATTTTTTTTAAGGAATGAAAGCTCCCCCTGCGCGGATTCAAAGACAGTGAGCAAAGGGAGACAAATAGCCTTTTAACATTGGTGTGTATTGCGTCGGCTTCAGTGGAGCAATTAGCCTCAGAGTGGCGGGAACCAAAAAATCTATTTCCAAAAGTTTCACTTCAACTCATCACCATGGCCACAATCTTTGCTCACTAGACATCAAATTCTCACATGTTGTAGTCACAAGTGTCTTCTTTCAGACAAACTAACTTTATTTGGCTAAGGTGTCATTTAGTACCTTTATTTTTCACTTTAAACGAGGAGAAGTCGGACTCTCCCGGCTATCTTTTCCATGTTAAATTCCGGAGACTTTTTCTCTCCATTCTCTATAATTCATAAGTTTTCAACTTGCTCTCATTTGGTCATTTTTCATCCGATTAAAAAAATTAGAACATGCTCGCGTTTCCCAAACCCTTGCCGTTCTAACGAGCCATTTCTGGAATCTGCATCTTGAACCGTTAAGTCGTGAGAGGCTTTTGTTCGAGGTGTGCGTCGCTCATTCATTTGTGTTGAATGTGTGTGCGTGATTGTGTCCATGTTAAAGTTCCAATGTGTGTGCGTGAATGTTTCTTAAAGGGACAGTAAGATACTTTTAGTTTATGTTGATTATGATTAACTTCCACATTTCTTGACCGATTTCAACCGTTTGAATTTTAAACTGCTCAGCTCATTTAAATAAAAAATAAAAAATACATTTAAAAAAAAAAATCATTGGCCATCTTGACCAATTGATTAGGTACGCACAGGATTCTCGCCACTCCGCTCGCCCAGGGCGGCGGCCATCTTGGCCAATTGATTAGGTACGCCCAGGATTCTCGCCACTCCGCTCGCCCAGGGCGGCGGCCATCTTGGCCAATTGATTAGGTACGCCCAGGATTCTCGCCACTCTGCTCACCCAGGACGGCGGCCATTTTGGCCAATTGATTAGGTACGCCCAGTATTCTCGCCACTCTGCTTGCCCAGGGTGGCGGCCATCTTGGCCAATTATTTAGGTACGCCAAGGACTCTCTCCCCCTCGCCCACCCGGGTCGGCCGCCATCTTGGCAAATTGATTAGGTACGCGAAGGACTCTCTCCCCCTCGCCCACCTGGGTCGGCGGCCATCTTGGCCATTTGACTACTATTAAAATTACTACAACTACAAGCACTACTTATATTACTACAAGTACAAGTACTACTTACTACTACTACTACTACTACTACAAGTACTTGCTACTACTATACTACTACTACTATGTCTACAAGTACTATATGCGTCTTTCCACCTTGCAAGAGTCAGCAGTCCCATTCAAAATTTCCGCGGGAATTTTTCTAGTTAATCTGAAGTCTACATAATTCGGGACATAAACGGACTCTATGTACTTGACTGACATCAAGTTCTATTGTTTATCTTTGTACACAACCTGTATGTCTATCTCAAATGAATGATTTGTGTAACTTCTGTAGCCACCTAAATTTAGCTAATTAGTAAATTTAGCGGATTAAATAACTTTATGAACGCGGTAATGTTTGAAATGTGTTCAGAATGATAAATGAAGCATCCGGCTTGTCAATTCTGATCAAAAATGATTAAATGCTATCCCAAAAGCTTGGTCTCAGTCGACCAAGTCTGTTTCAAGCGCACGGAAGAGGCGGAACCTTTTCAATTCCCTTTTTATCTTAGTTAGTTAGGTTGCATGTTTTCTTTTTATCTTTGAATCACATTTTTTATTCCGTTTCATTAATAGGTTAGGCTGTGACTGATATATGTGTGTGTTTACTAAATAAATTTGTTGTCTAGAAATTCAATTTCTGCCGAATCATTTGTGTTTTCTGAGTGGATTAGTAATTCTCTTATTAAAGCAAATAACTTGATGATTAACTAAAGTAGCAACTTCAGATTATGAATACTTGATAATAGTATGTTTATCGTTTATTTTGCTCCTATAAGCAAGCAAAGTCAACGTGGTGCCCACAGATGTTGCTGAGGAAATTACATCTCCCCTCAGTACCGTCTAAATTTCTCGTTCGCCACTACAGCAACCCAAATAATCGCTACACTATCTTTGTGTCTAGTCTTGTATTTGCCAAAACAGCACGCCTGAAATCCCCCTCTTTGATTTTAATGCACAGCGTCATATTGGGAGCGGACATAACGTCAAGTAGTTGACTGTGCACCCACAAGCTCCCATTGAGATATATGCAAGATTGTTGCCGTCATTGATAAAAATGGAGCATCCTGTGGAAAGTCAAGAAGAAATGGGCCAGCGGGGTTATTTTATTTGAGACAGAAAGGTCCTGAGATTCAGAGTCCGGTAATGAAAATTGCGGGACTGACTCAAATTGTTCAGACGAAGAAATTGCTGTGCTGAATGGCGTGCCGCATGTTGTGGAGGCAGATCTTTTCCTCCGCGTGTTCGTTTTCTTTCAGGTAGTGAGAATGTTGGTTATCTGAATACAGGCTGGAGATCGATGAACAGTTACTTCGAAGCTTTTATTTCTACAGAATATTCCGGGCACAAGTGAGTTACAGACAATGGCTGCAGCCTCTCACAAGTGCAAAGATTACAAAGAACTTACAACATTCTTATACTATGTTGAAGGGCGGCACCACAAAGCCCCCAGCAAACAGCCCACCCGGAGTTCACCGGACATGAGATATGACTTCAAAGACATCATTCAAAAACATTGGCTTCAAAGACATCATTCAAACACATTGATTTCAAAGACATCATTTAAACACATTGACTTCAAAGACATCATTCAAACACAGACAATGGCCCATTGTTGTGGAATAGAGGTTTTTCAGTCATGACTGCACCTGGCAGAAATTGCTGTAACACTCACAAAGATACATCCGCAGAATAAAGCTCTACTGAGAAAATAAGGAAATTAAAACAGTTATGACTAAATCTGGGCAGAAGACACTCTTCACGCACAATACACGTCACCACACTTAATTAATATTCATGATGCTAACGAGAAGGTCAAGCTCGGCAGGCCGGTCATGCTAGACCAGGAGTGGGCACCCTCGGTCCTCGAGGGCCGGAGTCCTGCAGGTTTTGGATGTTTCCCTTCTCCAACACGGCTGAAATATGATCAGCTCATCAGCAAGCTCTACATAAGCTTGGTAACGATCCTGTTGATTGGAATCAGCTGTGTTGCAGCAGGGAAACCTGCAGGACGCTTGAGGACTGAGTTTGCCCATCACTGTGCTAGACGCATGTCTAAGTCTACAAGCAAGATGTCTACTGAGTTAAACCTATTAATTCTGTCCAAGGATGATGTCCCTGATGCCAAATTCACTGGTATATACGTTGGAAAAACATACTAATGTTCAATTGAAAAGATGGTTTGAGTGATAGAAGACTGAAAAAGACAGGGAAAAAGAGCCGACCTGATCCAGAGGTAAAGTGACACTGACATTCTCCACTTCCAACAAGCTATCCTTCCTTTACCACCATATGCCCTGTCTGTCCAGTGTTTCCCACAGATTTCAAATCTACTTGGGTGGTTGGACTCCGGCAGTGGGGATGGGAGGCGTGTTGGACGGGAGGTGGGTCTTAGTCCTGTTACTATGTCTCTTCAGCCTCACGATCCACAAGTGAGTGACGGCGAACTTTACATGCAGTAGTATATCTTGTTGTGTATATTTTTTAATACATTTTCTTGAAAACTTCTTGGGTGGTGGCCAATTTACTTATGTGGCCCGCCCAAGTATTAACATGGTGTGGGAAACACTGCTGTCGTATCTGGTTGTCTTATGTCTTTGACAGTTGTTGGGGATAAACTTTTATTGCGTGTGTGTGTGTGTGTGTGTGTGTGTGTGTGTGTGTGTGTAGTGATCGCAAGTGTGTGTGTAGTGATCGCAATTCTACTCGGAAATTTTGGGGCACAACCAAAAACACTCGCTATATCTAAATTCTTTCAATTATTTTATCCTTCCCGCTTATAAGACTGTTTCCTTAATTCAGAAAAGGACCTACAGATACATTTTCATACATGTCACAGCATGCCACAATTTGTATGAAAGCCAAAAAAATAGGAAATTAGGCGGTAAGCAAGACAGGTCCAAACAACAGTGGCAATGCCATTTTAGCATTTTTCCTCGTCATTCATGATTGTTGTCCGGTGGTCGGGATAGGGCCACACGCCCCCCCCAGAAAAAAAGAACAAGAAAATCGCTTACCTCTTCAGGACGGCGGTGGCCGGCAAGGGATCAGAATTGTCCTCTGTCGGAGCATGTATTCTCGCAGTCGGCGTGATGTCACCATGACGTCATATCAAGTGTTGGCCGTTTTGAAAAGGGGGCACGCGCAGGTAAACATCGTTAGACAAACGTTGCCCGAAATTAATATATTTCAGCTGTGTTTTGCATCTTTTTCATAAAAACTCGTTCAGCATGACTTATAATTATCACGAGTCACTGCCAAACACTTTATCGCGTATGTAAAACCACCTCAGAAGAAGGGCCTATGGTGGGATGTGACTCATGCGACAGCTGGTTTCACCTGGTGTGTTTGAAACTTAAAAGGCTGCCAAAAGCAAGAAAATGGTAAAATGGTAAAACAAAGTGAGTTTGTGTGCATTTTTTTTTTTTGCTTACATAGCATGTAAATATTGTTTATGGTGTTTGCACTAAATTTTTATTTACTTACTAATCTTTGTGCAATTAAATTTATACTTACTTTATATCATGTTTTATGTTCCATTGCAAATAATAAGAGAAAAGAAATAGCTGATAAAACAAATGAGGTACCATTTACTGTCATAAGACTTTATTCATGTAAATTAAAAACAAAAAAAACCGAATCTCGTGCAACAATCAAAAGACAGATTCCCCAAAAATTTAAATACATTTGAATTGGAAGCGACTTTCAAGTCCCTCAGTACATCAGTAGAAAAGAGAACAGTTAAAAATCTACAGATTAAATGAGATTTTGACTAAGAAACTATTAAAAATATTAAGGAGAAATGCTGTGCGGTTACAGTGGTCAACCTGTAATGACCAAAATCAAATACGATAAATAAATCACAATGATTTGTAAGATGATCTCAATTTACTGTTCATCATATACAATGCTGGCGCCCAATGTTGCTCAAAATGGCACACACTCGCACAATCTTATCGCAATTCGATAAAGTACATCCCAGCGCTTCATTTTTCAAACTCTGCACACATCGAATTGGCAGTGTACCTTTCAGAACTCTAAACCTATTTTATATAACACGTTCGACATGCATCCTCTCGGAGGAAATTTTCCTTGATATCTCTACTCCCCTGGCATGTAGCTGTTTCTTACCCTTCGTAAACGCTGGAGTCAAAAGTTCACAGCTGCAATGAGTAGCAAAGTCCCCATGAAGGGTAAATACACCCCCTGTCAGCAAGTATCTGGTCACCAGGCATGTAATACTTGGAATCAATAAAAACAGATTCAGAAGCCTTCCCACCCCAACAACTAGCCAAAAATGTGACATTTCCCAATGGATTGCAAGCAACAAATACTTTAACTGTACAATGTTTTTTGTAGCTACTGTAGCACCGAGCTCTGGGTAGCAGGTTATTTGGCGATTCGAGGAAGATCTCAAAACATTCAACAATTGTGGTTTGTCTAGGAAATTTGGCATGAAAAACAGGAGGGTTGATTTGATGAATATTTTCCCTGTGAGGCAATTTAATCATGAAACCAAGGTTCTGTTTCATTTAGAGTTGAAGACCTGCAGGCTTTGAGAGATGCTCTTTGTCGGCACTTCAAGGGTTAACATCTGCCAGGAACTGTAATGCATTAAGAAATAAAATAAAATTACTTCAAGATCCTGTATCCTGTCTTGCATGATATAGTAGTCATGTACCCGTTTGAGATCTCCGTGATCATCATGATGTTCTCTCATATTGTGCCACCTACCTTACACCCAGAGACAGAACTATTTATTTTCTTTCTTTGGGAAGATGGAGAGTACATAATCTGGGTGGTTCTCCATGTTGACCTTAGCACCTAGAAAGAAGTGACGATTTTTAATTGGGAACCACAACAATGACTTGCAATAATACATGAAATATGTATTGTGTGGAAGTGAGCAAACTGGTAGTATATACAAAGTGGTTATTTTGCCGTAACCGGCAATTTGCCTCCTAGCGTTATTTTGCCGTGAATCGCGGTAGAACAAAGTTGGGTGTTATGAGGCAGGAACCACGCAGTGTATGACTCACGTCACGGCAAAATAACCAATTCCCGCCAGGCCAATAATATATCGCTCTGGCGATTCACCAATCATAGCAGTTCACGGCAAAATAACGCTAACGAGAGAGTTGGCGGTTACGGTAATAATAACTAGGGGTGGGAATCTTTGTATGTCTCTCGATTCAATTCCGATTTTTGGGTCTGCGATTCGATTCAGAATCGATTTTTGATTAAGAACGATTTTTGATTCAAAATGATTTTATTGACAATGATTTTTGCTTCATTTTATAGATGTGCTAGGAATTGTAATGATCTACTCCAGTCTGACTCGCTAATGCTAATAAGCGCGCTACTCGCGGCACTTTTATCACTCAAAAGAACGGCTCCACACTGCAAAAAAAAAAAAACTTTTATTGGAATAACTTGATCATGACTTTTACCTTCTACTCTCTAATGTGGCTACAACTTAACAGTATATTAGACCGTGTGGAACCACAGTGCCCCTAAGTGGCCAAATCGGGTACAACATGAACAGCGCTCCAAATAAAGGCACACACAGACAAAGACAAGACAGTATTAAATAATTTAAATAAAATCGATTTTGGGACATTTAAAATCAATTCTGAATTGTACTAAATGAGAATCGCGATTCTTATGAGAATTGATTTTTTTGCACACCCCTAATAATAACCACTGCCTAGTCTATTGAATCCTAGCACCTGATTAGGGCAAAAAAAATCTATAAAACTTTTACTCACCAGTAATACAATGTTGGCTGCAAACGTAAGCGTGCCTGGATTTAGGTTCCCACAGGCGAAAATCGTCCACGGTACCACCTGCTTTCACTGTTTCTCGATTGATTGCTTTCAGCCATTTGTGTCTCCTTTCCTTCTCACGAGGAAGAATGAAGATTGAAGAATTGCAGATGCGGCTCCGAATTCGTCCTTGTCTTACAACCCGCAACACAGCAACTTTTAGTCATTCCGACGGACAACAGATCGCAAATAAGACCGAAGTTTGACGAGTTTGTAATCCAATGCACGACAGAGCAACTGCTTGTTTTATGTCCCCTTTTCAATATGGCGACGCGTTACTGTGGTTGGTGACGTCATAAACGCCTGGATGTCTGACTGCGAGAATGACCCCCAACAAAATGTGTCCTACATGTGAAAGTGAAAGGCTTCACTGGTCTTTTGGACATCCGCACGCGTTGATCCCGCACATTTATCCCTCTGAATTTTCGGCTTCGGAAAACAAATAAAGAATACACCCTTCATATATGGACGGTCGTAGTATCTGGAGTCGTTTCAGCAAGTTCCATAACAGCTGTGTTTACTCGACATGTTGTTTTCCCCCCGTAGATAAACTAGAACAAAACAAGCAATACTAGCATGGCTTGTCTGCAAGCACGCTTCTATGTTGACCCCCTTTCCGGTTCACGCTGCTGAAGTCACGTGGCCTTGCGGTCATTTTTACTTCAACACACGGGTCTCAATTAATGACATTTTCACAACATTCCAGAGGCTCTGAGTTACGAACTGTCGTTGATAGTGTAAGTAAGTAGCTTGTCTTTCGTAGCGACAAAGTTGGCATGACTTTGCGCTGCTAATAGCTAAGTGCTAGTGAGGTCTGTTCGTCTCGACTAGACAACATACACGTTATGACAGTGTAGCTTGTACTAATGACATAATTTTTTTGCAAAGCATATACATTTACAAGCACACATGACTAACAAATGTACACGGTCGCTGCATAATCGTGATGTGTTCGCCGTCTCGTCGAGACAAACTGGTATCGCAAACTTTTAGCTCAGCGGTTAGCATCACAGACTCCTAACTTTGTCGCTACGAAAGACAAGCTAGTTAATAATACTCTTATCAACGGCAAATCTGAGCTTCTGCAATGTTGGAAAATCGTCATTAATATAGGCAAACACGGTAAAATTGCCTATTTACAACCAGCAAAATAACACTCGGAGTGTTACCAATCTCAGAAAAATAACCACTGCTTTTATGGTAACATTATTTTCATACCTTTTTCTTATTTTGTGACTCCAACCGATGTCTACGTTTTGGGCTTTTGGGGTCGGTCGCTAAATAGTGTTGGGACTGCATCAGATTTGAGCTTCTTCTTAGCAAAGTATCCCAATAGCGCCGCTTGTAAGTTCTTCTCGTAGCAGAATTCAGCTAAATGATCCTCGCAAACCACCGAATACCGGCCAAAAGGGAAATTTCTCATAGAGTGTCCTGCACACAAGTTATGAAGCCACTGTTTCACTATTAATTTTTGTTGAGAATTACCAGGTTTAGGGACACAAAAATAGTGCTTATCTCTGTTTTTCCATTTGTTATTCAGACATCCATATGCCTTGCATTTGGCCATGTTATATCTCTGGGAGGATCCTGTGTGATGCCATTGTTTATGTTCACTCGTTGCATTACGCGATACTGTGTGGCAAGAAACAACGTGTTTTACATGTGCTTCGATGAAACGCACTACATAAGAAAAGTATCGATACATGGTTATATTAATCGATACTGGGCTATGAAATGCAATATCGATTCGATATCAATGTATTGATATTTTAAACCCAGCCTTGTTAGAAAACACTGATCTGAATATATGACTAGATAGCCGAGAGCCCATACACGCTAGTGTAAGCCATTGAAGTCACAGGGCGGCCATCTTGCTCCTCCCATCTCGCGAGTAGACTACTGTATAAACCATTGCTTATTTGTTAATACCTTCTGGGAAGATTTGTACGGCTGGTTATTCCCTAAATTGCCCAATGTCTCTTTTTTGACAAAGGAAAATGTTTTATATGGTATTTCTGTAAATGAGTCATCCCATGACCTGGTCATTAACATAGTCATAATTCTTGGTAATTTTCTTGTACATTAAAATACTCTGTTTTGATAATTAAATAGTTTTTTTTTTATGTGGAAGGGTTCATAAAAGTATATTTAGTTGGGGGGGATTTTGTGCAATCCCAGGCAAGCGAAAAACGGACTGCCTGAAATAACAAAATATCTGTTTACACAAAAATAAATAATAAAAAAGAAAATAATGAAGTGTCCAAGATTCAGGTGAATCATTCACATGCAGGGCACTGGTGGTGGTGAAAGGCTCTGGTTGGTAACCCGGTGGGTAGTAGGTGATGTCTGGTCGGTGCTGGATTTCACTTTCCTTTCTTTGATCCTTTCTTTGGGTCTCCTGACAACTTCACGACTCTAGCGGGATTCTGAAGTCTTCGGTTTAGGTGAAGGGTATGGGATTTTTAATAGGTTTTAGTTGAATTAATGAGTACACAATCACACACACCTGCACATACAAAATAAAAATAAAAAGAGAGCAATAAAAAGAAGGAAAAAAAAAAGACCCTTGTGGCCCCTTTCTGATTTTACCTAATCCTAATAGGTTTCAGATTACATCGTATTGATATCATAAAGATGTTATATGAATTCCAATAGGTTCATCATACTAGTTGTGATAAATAAAGGGGACTACTAAGCGTAAGTGGAGTGAATTTTGCCAAAGCCCAGCTTTGCCCACCCCCCCTCAATTGGTATGACATGTAGGCATATCACTGTATCAAAAAACTGCAAAATCCATATCAACCACAGTTTTTGTTTAAAACCGCATCTTTGGGAAATAAAAACAGGCTCACGCCATCCTCCCGTCGGTTCGAACAAAAGCCGCCATAATCTAAATGAATTAATAAATAGGAAGTAAAAATACGAGCACACTTCTCAGCCAAGAAGTCAACAACTTGGTTAGGTGACGTCATATCCGCATTCGAGCATGTGCACCCCCCCAACTAGGCCCCTTGTGTCTGAGGCCAGAGGGCAGCCATCTTACGTTGCCTCTTTTACTAAATGGGAAATATACAACTTTTAGATTGCTTTCTAGTTTCTACTGTCTGACAACTTATGTTTTTTTGTTGTTGTTCCGTGATCCCATCCAGTCTAGAAAGCAGGCCTTGCACAGACAGCTTGGACATAATTGAAACGTTTTAAAAACAATCATAAATCAAGCAGGAGTCTACAGCAGCCATACTATATCGACCAGAATCATAGTCTTACTGAAATAATCTATCATAGAATCGTATCACCCCGCAAAGCTTTTTAATTTAATTTTGCATAACATTTAGCACAGGGTAACATAATGAATAAAATGGTAAATTAAACGGTATTATGGCAACGTTGGATATGTTTGCAAAAATTCACATACTTGGGAACATCCCAACACAAAATACACAATAGATTGTAAGGTTACTGGGTAAATTAAAAACTCATTTTGATTAAACATATTTCTATCTTTTTTTATACTTTCCTTCTCCGAGATAATCACTTGGTCTGGGAAGCAAGTGAATTCCTCGCGATGAAGGCAGTAAAAGGTGGTGATGGGACCTTAGTGACTATGCATGCAGGTAAAGAAACCCGCACAGTATTGTAGATGTAAAGACTTGAGTAACCAGTTGTCCATCCCACACCTCAGTTCTCCAATTTTGCTACTTTGGGAGACTCTCCATCCTGTTCGCCACCATGAACCACCTCGCCTTTCCTCTTACGCAGACCTTTCATCTTCCGCGTCTGAAGCTTAGAAAGATCCTGCTTCTGCATGTGCACACGGCCAAACTTGGTGCCAAAAGCATCGTGGGATACATTCTTCTTCTTCTTGGGCTGTTAAGAGTCACAGAAGGAAGACATTCACATACATTTCAAAAATATAATATGAA